>NC_140165.1:11471115-11566297 GCF_963971535.1 Notolepis coatsorum | reverse complement strand
TGTGTGTGTGTGTGTGTGTGTGTGTGTGTGTGTGTGTGTGTGTGTGTGTGTGTGTGAGAGAGAGAGAGAGAGAGAGAGAGAGAGAGAGAGAGAGAGAGAGAGAAAGAGAGTGAGTGTGTGCGTGTGGGATAGCAGGTGCGCTTATTCCCAGGCCCCGTCGGCTGACTTCTAAGCCCTAAAAAGCCATAAGTTGGAGAACTTCAAAAGGGGAGAACAGCAAAAATGTGTGTGTGTGTTTACTCTGTGTCTGTTATTGACCTGTGAATAATAGGTGTACCTTCGCTTAGTTGTTGGTTAGTGACAAAAAGTATGACAATGGCAGAGAGGGTAGAGTCCATCTCGACTGCTGCAGTTGGTGTTTTGAACGTGATGGAGCCACTGTTATCATGTCTCTGATCGTGTAAAATGGGGGTCATATACCTTTAAAAAGATTCTCAGGCCTCAGAGCAGGGCTTAAAATAATAGTTTCCCTGTGAACACCCAAAACTACGGTTATTTCCGTCCCCAAGTAAGGAAGAACCGTCCCAAATCCCCCAAAATGTAAATGCATTCAGCCTTTTTTTCCCCATCTACTGTCCTGGGGCCGTCCCTAAATCTGATTTGTACCGTCCCAAACGCAATTTGTATCGTCCCTGGGACATTAGGATGCCCCTCACTTCAATCAGGTACAAGGAAACCTCTCAAGCAGTGCTCGTGTACCCAATCGGCATGTCCTACTAAACTAATTTCAATTGAATCAATATTCAATCAACAAATCTGTCGGGTTGTGTTTCCCATATTTCTGGCCTTCTGAAGATTAATTGGAATCATGCAGATGAACCTCTTTAAATATAGTGCTTACTAAAGAATATTGTATCCACTTTTTCTCCCCATTTTCTATTTTTCTCCCATCCCAATTTTGTGTATCCAATTCTTCCCTCCCCTGTCTTGAACGTTGCTAGACTATGCCTCCCACTGGTCGGCTGTAGTGAGGACAGAAGCCTTGCATCACGTGTCCCCTCCGGTACACGAGAAGGCAGCCTGTCGCATCTTTTCACCGCAGCAGCTCGAAGTAAGGAGTAATGCGTGGGAGGGCTCACGCTGCCCCCGTCACTTCCTGCTTCCGTCGCACCGGCGTCACCAAACCGACCTGTAGGAGTCGCTGTCCACAACGTCAAATCCCCACCCACCGGCTTTCCCACCCTCTAACACTTGCCAATTGTGTTAGTATGAACGACCGGCCAGTCGGTAGCAACGCCGAAAGCTGGGCTCGAACCCAGCGTCTCCTGCGTTTTAGAGGCGAGCGCCTTGCCCACTGCGCCAATCAGCCGCCCTATTGTTCAGATTTTCTTACCATTTTCCAGTAATGACTAATTTAGCATTTAAATAAACAAATAACCCCAAAAAAAAAAACTAATTGACAAAAGAAAAGCGTAGTTTCCCTGGTACTGACCTGGTCAAACAGCTGCTTGCCTGTGGTGTTGGGCTGGATGGCGAACTCCAGCTCTGCGTCCATGGTGGTCACGCGCACATTGATCTGGAAAACACAAAAACGCCATTACTTTTATGTAAATGGTGCATTTATATAGCACTTTTATCCAAAGCGCTTTACAATTTTGTTCCTCACATTTTACCCATTCACTCACACATATCACACACTGACTGCGGAGGCGACCATTGCCAACCTGCTCATCGGGAGCAATTAGGGGTTAAGTGTCTTGCTCAAGGACACTTCCGACACACTGCCTGGATGGAGCAGGAATCGAACCGGGAACCTTCCGATTAACAGAGGAGCGCTCTACCTCCCGAGCCACCCCCTTATGTCGTGGGCTTTTTCCACTGGGTTTTTCCAAGAATTACTAATCTGCAATCTTGTTTTCTCCCCAAAAAGAACCACGTCTTTTATCAAAGAACACCTGGTACTTTTCGCTAATATCGATTGGTTCTCTCATTTCTCTGTATATGGGGTGATGTGCAAAAAAAAATTTCAACTTGTTCACCTTCACATGAAAACCTGCCTATTCAGCTGTGTGGTGGAAAAGCAGGAGGTTCTCTGCCTAAAACCACACCCAGTACTACCGTGCGACCGCCCGATCAGTGTATCTGGTAAGACTGCTCGCAAATTCAGTCGCCACGGACAAAAATAAAATAAATAAAAGAACAATGAAAAGAACTAAACGAGAGCACATTGCGTTTCTTTCCTTCAGACCATCAACTTAAATCAAATGTATTTGTAGAGCCCCGAGATCACATGGAATTGCCCCCATGGGCCGTACAAGTCGAGAAGAAACATCAAGAACTAAAACCACCATCAAATCCAAATATGCGAACCTCCCAGACTTCTGTTGAAGTATAAGTAGCCTATAAACCCAAACCCAGGTTTAGCAGCAGCCAATGATAATCTATTTAATCGACCTTATGATTACATCACGTTGTGGTGGACAATCAAAACCAATAAACAGTTGTGAAATGTGCTTATGAATAATAGAGATGCATGAATGTTCTGGTTTAAATAATAATGATATAGTCTAGGTGTTTATGGAGGCCCGATGACATGATCAGCAGTAGACGTGGATGTTGGAAAGGCCACGTGTGATTAATATGACAACATGTCGGGGTGGTTCGACAGAAAGCTTACAGTGTGTTAAAGGAACACGCCAACATTTTGGGAAGTTAGCTTACCGTCTTCTCCAGAGAGACACAAGAAGATGGATACCAGTTTCCTCTCTGTGCGTTCAATAGAAAGCTACTGAAGCGGACATGACCGGTTAGCCTTCGGGAGAGGTGTTAGTTGGACAATGCCTAGGCTAACCGGCCATGTACGCTTCCATTCATTGTGCTAAGCTATAGGCTAACGTGCAGCCAGATAGCTTTCTACTAATGTGACGATTCAACTGCATCGATTTGAAAAGGTTAGAATCGATATATATTTTTTTAAGTGTGTATTGTTTTTATCAACCTATAACCATTCATGCTTAGTGAGTCAGTTCCCCCAGCCACATTTGTGTATTCAAAATGTTTTGGGGAATTAACTGATCGAATTGAATCGTGGTCAAATGGAGATTTCATGATGCATTGAATCGTTGCCTGAAGAATCGTAATCGAATCTAATCGTTGTGACGTCAAACCGTTACACCCCTACTTTCTACTGAACGCACAGAGAGGAAACTGGTATCTATCTTCTCGTCTCTCTCTGGAAAAGACGGTAAGCTAATTTCCCAAAATGTTGGCGTGTTCCTTTAACCAGGGTAGAATCACTACGTCTACAAATCAGGGTAAATTGGGGTGACGTTACAAGAGCCATGGGGAGGAGGTCGTTTCTGTCGTCACAGATCAACATGGTAGAGCTGTAATGATTCAGTGTTACCAGTTCTTCCTCGCAAGAAAGCATGTAAATCAATAAAGTGTTGTGTTCATTCCAGAAAACCATTCGTCCGTAATCTCATTTCCCACAACACCGTGATTAATAGCCTTGTACGAAAATCAGAATCGTCAAGTCAAAAGCCTTCAGCTGGGAAGCCACCGGATTCACACCAATTATTTGTGGACCCACTTTAAAATCTTCCCTTTCACCAACTTCGAGTTCCTAACCAAACCCAACCTTGAAACGTCGACCGTTTCCTTCCAGCGAAACACGACAGGGAGTCAACAAGAAACAGAAGTGTTCCTGTTCCCAGCCCAGGTTTCTGCTTCCCCATCACAATTCGATCGTTGTACTAAGCAGTTTCTCAGAAACTCTTCCGGAAAATGGAATGTCCCCCCCCCCGGGGGTTTTAGTGGCGCCGCAAACAACGTTTAATTTCTGGAGTCGTCGCCGACGTAGAGCTTCCGCTTAAAAGGCTCAACAAGTGACGGGTTTGCCTCGTCAGTATTCTCCGTCTCGGCCAAACGGAGGGGAGATCGTCCCAAACCAGACGGTCACAGTTTCATTCCCCTGCGACGGCCAATGGAGGCCATGCGCGGAATGTTTGTTTAGTTCTCTTTCTTACAACATGGAACGAACCGTTGTAACCGACTTGCAAAAGAAAATCCCCAATTTCTATGCAGCAGTAAAGCACGGCATTACTGTTCTACCGCGATCGGATCATTACATTTCTGTTGATATATCTCTCATCTATTGTGTTCAACCATTGTATTACATGGCAATCCTCATCTCTTCCAACATGGAGGAAAATATGGGTATTTTAAAACATCCGTTAACCCTTTCACTACCACACGACAAAGGGTTAACCCTTACACTACCACACTACGGAAGGTTAACCCTTTACTACCACAGTGTAGTGTGGTAGTAAAGGGTTAACCTTCTGTAGTGTGTGGTAGTGAAAGGGTTAAAAGGACTCGATATAGCACCATGAATGTTGCGGGTGTCCTTCTGTCTGCTGCTCCCCCCCCTGCACAGACCCTAGGTGTTAAAACTCTTATCCAACACGTCCCGCTGCTCTTTAGCTCACAGATGACTCATTTGCTAAACAGGATCTGTTTTAAAAAGGTGCTATGGATAACATGCAGCCACTAGATGTCGCACTAGAGCACCAGCGTGTCCTTTATCCAATCGGGTGCATTCCAAGTGGGGAACTCTCCACTTGCACAACCTGAAAGTAGGCACTTCCGGCTGACTTCCGGTTGCCAATGGTACTTCCTGTCCCATCCAAATACATTGGTTTTAGCTACTTTTCTCCCCTTATTTATACAACTTTGTCGTCACAGAGAGGCAATGAAACGTTTGTATTATTATAGTATAGAATGTATTTAATAAGCAAACGTTTGTCAGCAGGGTTTTTGGGCTGTATTTCATGTAAAAACGTTCACTGTTAGTTTACTTGCTCACGCTAATTAAGGCTATTGCTGGCTAACAGAAGCTAGTGCAAGAAACGACGCCGCAAAGTATTGTTTATAGTGCATTTCTTGCCACCTTATAGCATTTGTACATTTGTATGACAGTCTATAATGCTCCCGTGAGGTTTTTCCGGACGTTTTGGTAATTATTTTCACTATAAAATCATATTTCTAAATGACAGGAAGTTGATGAAAACTGGCCGGAATAGCTTTGAGCTAACGATCTTTGCCGATGCATTCCATTCTAAACGTAACGTTAGTTGTTCAAAACATTACCCGTCTATATAATTTGTTCCTCAACATTAGCTTCTAACTGTAGCAGGCTGCAGCTTGCTGGCTAACGTTAGCTTCTAACTGTAGCAGGCTGCAGCTTGCTGGCTAACGTTAGCTTCTAACTGTAGCAGGCTGCAGCTTGCTGGCTAACGTTAGCTTCTAACTGTAGCAAGCTGCAGCTTGCTGGCTAACGTTAGCTTCTAACTGTAGCAGGCTGCAGTTAGTTTACAAAACATTACCAGTCTATATAACGTTGAGGAACAAATTATATAGACGGGTAATGTTTTGAACAACTAACGTTACGTTTAGAATGGAATGTATCGGCAAAGATCGTTAGCTCAAAGCTATTCCGGACAGTTTTCATCAACTTCCTGTCATTTAGAAATATGATTTTATAGTGAAAATCATTACCAAAACGTCCGTAAAAACCTCACGGGAGCATTATAGACTGTCATACAAATGTACAAATGCTATAAGGTGGCAAGAAATGCACTATAAACAATACTTTGCGGCGTCGTTTCTTGCAATGCATCGGCAAAGATAGTTAGCTCAAAGCTATTCCGGACAGTTTTCATCAACTTCCTGTCATTTAGAAATATGATTTTATAGTGAAAATCATTACCAAAACGTCAGGAAAAACCTCACGGGAGCATTATAGACCGTCATACAAATGTACAAATGCTATAAGGTGGCAAGAAATGCACTATAAACAATACTTTGCGGCGTCGTTTCTTGCAATGCATCGGCAAAGATAGTTAGCTCAAAGCTATTCCGGAAAGTTTATCAACTTCCTGTCATTTAGAAATATGATTTTATAGTGAAAATCATTACCAAAACGTCCGGAAAAACCTCACGGGAGCATTATAGACGGTCATACAAATGTACAAATGCTATAAGGTGGCAAGAAATGCATTATAAACAATACTTTGCGGCGTCGTTTCTTGCGCTAGCTTCTGTTAGCCAGCAATAGCCTTAATTAGCGTGAGCAAGTAAACTAACAGTGAACGTTTTTACATGAAATACAGCTCAAAAACCCTGCTGACAAACGTTTGCTTATTAAAGACATTCTATACTATAATAATACAAACGTTTCATTGCCTCTCTGCGACGACAAAGTTGTTTAAATAAGGGGAGAAAAGTAGCTAAAACCAATGTATTTGGATGGGACAGGAAGTACCATTGGCAACCGGAAGTCAGCCGGAAGTGCCTACTTTTAGGTTGTGCAAGTGGAGAACTGGGAAGTAGGGAGGAGATAAATGCCTGCAACATGTTTTTCTTTTTCTTTTTTTATGGTAAATGAATTCATAATTTCAACTTTTATTTAGCACTTTTATAAAAGCTATGTGGATCTATTTTTTTCTTCCAAAAAAATAAAATAAAAAAACGATTACTCCACATAAAAATGTAATCTATAGCACCGTTAAACTTATAGAGTATGGAATAGGGATGCACCGATCCGATATTGGTATCGGCCGCTGATATCAGTAAAATAGCTGGATCGGGTATCGGTAAAAAAATATATATATACCGGTATATCGGATTAAATTTTTTAAAATTTTTATAATAAATAAAATAAGAAATAACCATTCAGTACATTTATATCTATGTGTTACTTTGTTACATTTAGTTTCACTAAGTTAGGAAAGTAATGTTTTAAGTCAAGCCTGATGTTGCCTTGCACAAAAGAATGATCCCAGTCTCTTCCACACAGTGACAGTGAGGCATACAGTTTATTAATTGAATGCAGTTTATTGTCTGTCTTTGTTTACAACAAATCAAAAACACACTTGTGATCCCTTACAATTCTTAAAAACAAAATATATTTTTATATAAAAAAAAGAAAAAGAAACGTGGATTAAATTATTATAATATTTCTTTTACTTTTTTGGGAAAATAATTTGGACAATGGGTATCGGATCGGTATCGGTATCGGGACTGAAAAAGGTGCATCCCTAGTATGGAACACAGTGGATCTAAAAGTGTGTAAAGCATCTGCGAGTCCACAGGCTCGACTAACAGTGCGGACAGACGCCAGTGTTTAACTTGAACGTGTTGTTGAAGGAGCCCTCTGGGGAAGCGACCAAAGAGCCTCCAGGAAGTTAAGCTTGTTCTCCGGGGAGAGACAGCTGGCCGTCCTCAACAAGCCGAGGCACGCAGTACCACCTCGCTGCTCCAACACCACGTGCTGCACGTCACTCTATACAGCGTGTGCTGTTCATTTACAGACAGACGGGTTCTCAAACTTTTTTATACCACACACGACCCCCATTTTATTTAGGATTTCTTTTTTTTGTGACCCTAAACGTGGAATTAAGGAATATCAAAATAAAAGCACACGTTGTTGAACTTGATCATGCATATTTATATTTATTACAGCACTATGTTATCAATACACCTTTATTAAACGAGGCCTATTTAGCCAAATTTAGTCAAAATATGTTTACAGAACATTTAATTAATTTTTATTTTTTTTATACAAATAATTACTTGCCAATGCGCGAGTCGCGACCTGTAGTTTGAGAACCACTGCCCTAGAATATCCTAACAAGAAGTGGGGAAGTACTTGCTCGAGGCACGTGTGTGTGTGCATTCTAGGGTTGGGGTACCGGTTCTAGCGCGGTCAATATACTAACCAGACAGAATCATGTGCAGCACCAACATGAGCATAGAAATAGTGAGGATCCACATACTTATACTGTAAACAGTGTGATTCAGCCATGTGTTTGATCCATGTACTTATACTGTGAGCAGAGTGATGGAGCCATATAGTATGTTTGATCTATGTACTTATACTGTAAACAGTGTGATTCAGCCATGTGTTTGATCCATGTACTTATACTGTAAGCAGTGTGATTCAGCCATATAGTATGTTTGATCTATGTACTTATACTGTAAACAGTGTGATTCAGCCATATAGTATGTTTGATCTATGTACTTATACTGTAAACAGTGTGATTCAGCCATATAGTATGTTTGATCTATGTACTTATACTGTAAACAGTGTGATTCAGCCATATAGTATGTTTGATCTATGTACTTATACTGTAAACAGTGTGATTCAGCCATATAGTATGTTTGATCCATGTACTTATACTGTAAACAGTGTGATTCAGCCATATAGTATGTTTGATCCATGTACTTATACTGTAAGCAGTGTGATTCAGCCATATAGTATGTTTGATCTATGTACTTATACTGTAAACAGTGTGATTCAGCCATAAAGTATGTTTGATCTATGTACTTATACTGTAAACAGTGTGATTCAGCCATATAGTATGTTTGATCTATGTACTTATACTGTAAACAGTGTGATTCAGCCATATAGTATGTTTGATCTATGTACTTATACTGTAAACAGTGTGATTCAGCCATATAGTATGTTTGATCCATGTACTTATACTGTAAACAGTGTGATTCAGCCATATAGTATGTTTGATCCATGTACTTATACTGTAAACAGTGTGATTCAGCCATATAGTATGTTTGATCCATGTACTTATACTGTAAGCAGTGTGATTCAGCCATATAGTATGTTTGATCTATGTACTTATACTGTAAACAGTGTGATTCAGCCATGTGTTTGATCCATGTACTTATACTGTAAGCAGTGTGATTCAGCCATATAGTATGTTTGATCCATGTACTTATACTGTAAACAGTGTGATTCAGCCATATAGTATGTTTGATCTATGTACTTATACTGTAAACAGTGTGATTCAGCCATATAGTATGTTTGATCTATGTACTTATACTGTAAACAGTGTGATTCAGCCATATAGTATGTTTGATCCATGTACTTATACTGTAAACAGTGTGATTCAGCCATATAGTATGTTTGATCCATGTACTTATACTGTAAGCAGTGTGATTCAGCCATATAGTATGTTTGATCTATGTACTTATACTGTAAACAGTGTGATTCAGCCATGTGTTTGATCCATGTACTTATACTGTAAGCAGTGTGATTCAGCCATATAGTATGTTTGATCCATGTACTTATACTGTAAACAGTGTGATTCAGCCATATAGTATGTTTGATCCATGTACTTATACTGTAAACAGTGTGATTCAGCCATATAGTATGTTTGATCCATGTACTTATACTGTAAACAGTGTGATTCAGCCTATAGTATGTTTGATCCATGTACTTATACTGTAAGCAGTGTGATTCAGCCATATAGTATGTTTGATCCATGTACTTATACTGTAAGCAGTGTGATTCAGCCATGCGTTTGATCCGAGATGCTGGTTTTCAGAGGCAAGTCAGAGGGAACACAGCAACGGCTCTGATAGAACAAGAGACGTGGTTCACCAAGTTTAAATTGGTGATTTGGTGTTAGCATATTATATATATATTATTTTTTAAACTATACCCAACCCATTTAAAATACAAATTAAATGTACGAGTCGTCTTCCCGCGATCACGGAAACAAGACAATCGAGATAAAACTATTGCTGTGCCGCATGGCTCTCATTTAGTCTTGTGGTGTAAATGCAGAGCGAGCCCCCTTCCTTCACAGCGGTGTACTCTGCCCCCAGCCCACAAGCCCAAACAGCAGTTTCAGTTCATTGCTCCAGTTATTTTGAAAGGTCTTTGGTAACTTGCCTTTGGTCGGGAAGAAAGGTAAAAACACACAGTATATCATATGATGTTCTCAAATCAATGAGTAATCAATCAGTGTTTAATAACCGTGATTTCAACATCACTCACAGGGTTGCAGTTTTTTTAAGCATATTCTTGGCCTGCTTGCCAGCTAGAGCAAGCTAGAGCATCACAGCCGAATAAATGAGGAAAAGCAGTTGGAGCAAGCGGGGGGGAAAAAAGGGATTTCTTCATTCAGAACAATTTGATCATGGATGAACAAAACATTCAATGCGAATGGTTGATTTGAATTTCAAGGACTTTAAGCACCTTGTTAAAAAAAGTGTCTGTTTTTCAAGGAATTCCAGCCCTTGGCTTTTTTTTTTTTTTTTATCAAGCACTTTAATTTTCAAGGACCTTGTGTGAGCCCTGCACTCATAATAGTCGTGATTATGATTTTCATGAATAGTCGAGCAGCCCAACTTTGAAGGCCATTCTCTCTCTAGGGCCTTTCTGCCCTCTCAGCACTCAGTCTTAACAAGCCCAATGCTCCCCTTCCTGGCGGCCTCCCATCCAGAATGCCACGGTGGGTGGGTGTGGGGGGGGCAGGGGAGCAAGCCCAGCCATTGGCTAAGGACGACCTGCACTGGCAAGGATCCCCAGCTGGTGGAGCAGAGCGGAACAGAGCTGACACCCCCCAACCCCCACCCCCCCCGAGTGTCCCGACATCCTTCCTCCCACACGTCCGTACGAGGCTTGTTGCCTACATGGAGCTGTTGAACGACGTGAGGAGGAGGAGGAGAGGAGGGTGAGCTAAGAGGAGCAAGATAAAGAGGCAGGGAGAGAATGAGAGAGAGCACTGAGGGAGAGAGAGAGCACTGAGGGAGACAGGAGAGAGAGAGTGAGAGAGAGAACTACTGAGGGAGAGAGAGAGCCGAGGAGAGACAGGAGAGAGGGAAAAGAGGGGAGAGTTGGAGCCGGAAGCAACTGTGTAAGAGAGAGAGTGTGTGTAGGGGAAAGAGTAGAAGGGAGAGTGGAGGAGAGAGTAGGGGAGAAACTCAGAGAATGGAGAGAAAGAGACAAACAGAGAGAGAGAGTAGGGGAGAGAGGAGAGACAATAGTCGGAGTGGGGGGGACAGAGACACAGAGTGGGCATGATGGGTAGAGATGAAGAAAGAGAGAGAGAGCACAGAGACAGTGGGGGAGTGAGAGACAGACACAGAGTGGGCATGATGGATAGAGATGGAGAGAGAGAGAGGGGGGGGGGAGAGAGACAGAGCAGGGCATAGATAGATGGATGACACTAACCTCCCACTGGTATAGAGTTACAGAGGGATTACTGTCTGTAGCCCCGTCACTCATACAGGGAAGAGAGTGAGAGAGAGATAGGGAGAGTGAGAGTGAGAGAGACGGAGAGGGAGAGAGCGAGAGACAGAGTGAGAGCTCCTCCGTGCCTCTTCTCAATCAGTAATTACCCATAAAACCTCAGGAACTGTAGTTACATTTCTTTCCCTTTTTCTCGTTTCTGCCAAATGCCATCTCACTAGGGCTGAACCGAATGCTTCGAAGCTTTGATCATAATGTTGACATTCGAATTCTAAATCAACATTTGAATTTTTTTATTTTGAATAAAAAATTTTTTTTTTGTCTATTCAATCTGTTTAAACCAATGGGGGTTTTCTTCACAGTTGCAGTTAAAGATTAGGCTACACTAATATTTAGTACTATTGTAATCTATACTATTCCGCCGATTTAGTCATGTCATAATAGCACATTCTAGAACATTTGTGATGTTACAGTATGATGTCATAATAGCACATTCTAGAACATTTGTGATGTTACAGTATGATGTCATAATAGCACATTCTAGAACATTTGTGGTTACAGTATGATGTCATAATGGAACATTCTAGAACAGTTGTGATGTCACAGTATGATGTCAAAATAGAACATTCTAGAACATTTGTGAGTATGGATGTCATAATAGAACATTTGTGATGTCACAGTATGATGTCATAATAGACAATTCTAGAACATTTGTGATGTCACAGTATGATGTCATAATAGAGGCATCACCCACACTTTCACAATTTCCCCACCAGCACTTTCATACCAACCGTGCCCTTATTGGATTATTTATGTTGACGAAACTGATGAGTTATATTCATTAAAGAAAGTGTATTTAATAAGACTCATTTAATCAGATGAATCACTTTATTCAAATTGGGGTTTTAGTTAAAAAAATTAAAATACTTTTTATTAAATGTATTTATTTTATGAAGTAAATTTTTTTTGTGTAGACATTCAAAGCTTTGTTCGAATACTTCAATCGAAGCTTTGAATGTTAAAAAATGACATTCGGTACAGCCCTATTGACAGCTATGACCTTACCTGCTACACTTAGGGTACCTGTCTAGATAAACCCAACTTCCTTTATACTTACCGGTCATACTTAGCTATATAAAAAATTCTAAATAAATATTTCATGTCAAAAAAAAGTTTTTTTTACTTCCGTCTTTTTTTTTGTGCCCCCCCCCCCCCCATACTAGCTCTTGCCCCCCGGGCTGTGCCCCCTTGTTTAACAGTTCCTAGAATCGCCAGCTAACCTGATGAGATAAACTTACCTGAAATAGGCGCTGAAGCCACAGGGGCCTTAAACTCGTGCTTATTTCCATTTTACTCATGCTTATTTCCATTTTCCAAGTGGGGATTTTTAAATTGTATCTACAGAATATATTCAAGCTTACAGACAACAAGTAGCCGGAAACAACAAGTGAGATGTTCACTTGTCTTCTGCGCCCTACTGAGAAAATTGTTGTATATATACTGTACACAAATGTTCAAGAATGTTCTATTATGACATCATACTGTGACATCACAAATGTTCTAGAATGTTCTATTATGACATGATACTGTGACATCACAATGGAACATGTTGAATAGATACAGAAATGTTCTAGAATGTTCTATTATGACATCATACTGTGACATCACAAATGTTCTAGAATGTGCTATTATGACATCATACTGTGACCACAAATGTTCTAGAATGTTCTATTATGACATCATACTGTGACATCACAAATGTTCTAGAATGTTTGATTATGACATCATACTGTGACATCAGAATGGAACATGTTTGACTTCATTTGAATAATATAAATAATATGTATGATAATTATAATATAATGTAATGTAATTAAGGCTGTCAAAGTTAACGCGATATTAACGCGTTATCGCCCGATTCTATTAACAGCACTATTTTTTTTAACTCACGATTAACTTTTACGAAATATTTAAAAAAAAGAAAAAAAAAAAAAAAAAAAAAAAAAATTTTACTAGACTTCACTCATGTGTATTATTGATGCTCTCATTGATACTATGTTTGTTTCTGTGTGTGTGTGTGTGTGTGTGTGTGTGTGTGTGTGTGTGTGTGTGTGTGTGTGTGTGTGTGTGTGTGTGTGATATAGAGCGAGAGAGGGGGGTGAGAGAAATGAGTAAGGGGCAAGAGAGAAAGAGAGTTGGGAGAGTGTGTGTGTGAGAGAGAGAGGGGGGGGGGTGATTACGCAGCCCTTGTGTGGGTGAATGTAACAAGTTCCTAACGTTTTCTTTCCCCTATTATTTCATGCACACTTTATTCATCGTTTTAAATTATTACTTTCTTTTAAGTTATTTTGTGCATCTGAATTTGATGCAAATTTGCAATGCATGAGGGTAATCCTTTTGTGTTAAATGGCTGCATAAAGCAAGCATTTGTTGACTCGCATGTTGATAAGAGTATTAAAACTTGGAACTTGAAAAATATCCGTTTAACACTTTGATTGCCTAAGGCTAAATTCATGATATACCATCCCTTGCCAGCTCTATTTGTCTATGGAGAAGTTCCCCTTCTTTGCAGGGCTATAACTTTTTAAATTCTATTGCTAAATTGCCATTATTAGGGCCCATTCAATGTCCTATATGTATTGTTCAGGGTGTATGAACGTTAAACTTTTTCATTCACATATTCATACTAAAATATAGAGATGTTCCGATACCATTTTTCCCTTTCCGATCCGATTCCGATACCTAAGCTTTACCGATATTTATCCGATACCAGTGCATACAAAAAAAAATAAAAAATTATATAAATACTTTTTTTATTTTTTTTACAGATACTGTTATACTGTTTTTAGTAATAACTGGAAAGTAATGGTATTTATTCAACAACAGGTGATTGTATAGATTTGTATTAGTATCATTAATCAATGAGTATGGGCTGCAGCACTGCAGATATACCCTACTCCAATGATCCACACGGACATTAAACGGTGTTGCACTCGCTACTCCGTGGCTCTGCAGATATACCCTATTCAGTCTGTAAGCTAGTGGCAGATGGAACGTTCATGTTGTGATTTTTGATGCAAAATAAATATTCAACATTCTCTTTTGAAACTCCGCCTCAGACTCTTATCCTTTGGCACTTGCTGTACTTTGCTTGCAGGTCTGCAGCCATTATTGCTGGATTATAAATAGCACCAACTTTAGACACGGTAACGTTATCAAGCTAAGCTAACTGACCTAGCTCGTCTTCCCGCATTGACATTTGATAACGTTAGTAATAGTCAGCTAACGCTAGTCAGTAGCTACTTAACTTAAATACAATTCACCGTGGGTGCATTATTGTTGATAGACGGTCACGGACAGTGTTAGGTCCTGGAGAAAGGACAGGCGATCATCTGATTTGATGTAACGTTAAAGCGGATGTTGTTCCAACTAGCTATCTTTCCAGCTAATGCTATCATAACACCAGCAAAACACATCCCGTCCGAGCTCCCCGTCACACCGCACTGTCGGGGACAATGGAATTTAAGAAAGTGTATCTGCTGTTAAAATGACACAGCATCACACTTTAAAACATGTTCATTTTATAATCCTCACTCTCCGCAGGACTCGGCAGGAGATAAATTACATCATGGGATCGGAGGCTAGAATTTACGTGTACTCGCCGATACCGATACCAGCATTTTAGGCAGTATCGGCGGCATTTCCGATACTGGTATCGGTATCGGAACAACTCTACTAAAATATGATCTAAAGTATAAGTATGTTTTCATCTCTTTCTGCAGCTTTCTCCAGAACGTGATTTATAGCCCCAAATGCATTATATTGATGATCAAATACAGTTTGATAGCAATCGGCGCGATTTAAAAAAATCCAACTGGACGGACTTCTGGAAGTTACTACACGTCATCTGATGTTGACCGGATGGGCGAGGGAGCGTTTATAATTCCGTGGGCAGCGTTATAACATTCATCTAATGTGGGTCAAATGTTCATCATAGCAGTTGGTGTCGAACACGGTAATATTACACGCTAAAACTCACCCCAGTCTCCGCGGGCCGTTGGCCGATCAGCGTGGGATAGACAGTTTTCCATTATGGGATGTTGAAATACCCGGTCCATTTCCAGGTTGTATAATAATATATACGTCCAAATCATGTTGTTTTTTCGAGTTATTTGCAGCGATCGATGTTCACTGTGTGAAGACTGAGTCTCTCTAACATTAGCGAGTGCCCGGACCCCATATGGAGTGAGTCCTGCCGGGTTAAAGGTAACATCCGTTTTTTCGATCTGCTGATCGGCCACCAGATGGCGGTCTTGAACCGCTAGAGGATTGAGAGGAGATCACACTTGTGTCTCAGGGCCCCGGAAAGGAAATATGATTCCGATCACAGATTTTTGAAATATTGATATCAAAGACGAGTTACGGCGTCTTCGGCAACTTGAGCATGGCGGGGAAGGACGCCTAAACTCGTCCTTTGGCAACTAAAGTGTTAAGGTAGAAAAAAAATGCGATTAATTTCAGATTAATCACGAGTTAACTATGGACAATCATGCGATTAATCGAGTTAAATATTTTAATCGATTGACAGCACTAAATGTAATGTAATATTATATATTATAATATATTGTAATATAATAATAAAGTATATTATATTTAGCTCCTATTTGAATAATATAGAAATATGTCTAAAAACATGACATTCTTTAGAAGTCTTAAAATAAAATATATTTAATTTAAATTAAAATAAATGTAAAATAATAATAACTTTATTTATATAGCACCATTCATACAGATTGCACCTCAAAGTGATTTACACAAAAAACAAAACAGAAGGATAAAGAAAAAATGATAATTAAATAAAAATAATAAAGACATTAAAATGATAGAAAAAAACGGTAATAAAACAACTAGATACAATAAAATAAAAATAGCTAAATAAGACAAACAGTAAGACACTAACATAAGACAATAAATAAATGACAAATAAAATAATAATAAAGACAGAAAAATAAAATAGTTAAAATAATAATAGCTAAATTAGATAGTAAACAATGAAAAAATGTATAACAGTAAAATAAGACATTAATAAATAACAAATACAATGATAAACTACATTAAAATAATGATACAAATCTGTTTTTTTATGAAGTAAACAAATCTTTTGTAGACATTCAAAGCTTCGTTAGAATACTTCAATCGAAGCTTTGAATGTTAAATTACATTCGGTACAGCCCTACATCTCGCTCCCCCTTTCTTCCTTTCATCCATCTCTCATTCTCTCTCGCCTCATGAATAATCCATGAAACTTTTGCATATACAGCACATAGTTGGGGTCTCTCTCTCTCCACGCGGAACCCCAGCTATATCTTCTTCCACGTCTCCCTTTCATTAATTACCCATGAGAAGCGCTTTCTCCACTCTTAAAACCCCAATCAGTTTTTTTATACCAATATTAGTGGGTCTATTCACATACATTCTTTAAAGAGTTTGATCTGAAGGTGGAAAATATGTTTTCTGTACATTTCTGTTCAAATGTATCCAATGGGAGTTTTTGACCACTAGTAGCTGAAATCGGCGCTATAGAGCACAGGAGGAAAGGGGGTTCCCCCGAAAATTGGCCACGTGTTCTTCCAGCACAAGGGTGCATACACTGCGTGTCAATCAAAAGGAGGTCGGACTCATAACTTCGCCGAAACCGAAAGAGGAACACGCCATTTTGGGAAATTAGCTTATGGTCTTCTCCAGAGAGAGAGACAAGAAGATGGATACCAGTTTTCTCTCTGCGTTCAGTAGAAAGCTATCTGGCTGCACGTTAGCCTGGCTTAGCACAATGAAAGAAGCGGACAGTGCCAGATAGCCTAGGCATTGTCCAACAAACACCTCTCCCGAAGGCTAACCGGCACTGTGCACTTCCATTCATTGTGCTAAGCTATAGGCTAACGTTCAGCTTTCTACTGAACACACTAGAAGTGTAACGATGCGACCTCACAACGATTAATTTCGATTACGATTATTCAGGCAACGATTCAATGCATCATGAAATCTCTTAATTTGACCACGATTCGATTCGATTCAGTTTCTATCAGTTAATTCCCCAAAAAATGTTGAATACACAAATCTGGCTGGGGGAACTGATTCACTCAGCATGAATGGACTATGTCAATAAAAACAATACACAAAAAAAAACATAAAAAAAAAGAAATTAAGAAAAAAGTTTTTCGATTATAATCGATTCTAACATTTTCAAATCGATGCAGTTGAATAGTCACATTAGAATCGATGCATTTCGATTAATTGATGCATCGTTAGTTACACCCCTAGAACACAGGAAACTGGTATCTATCTTCTTGTCTCTCTTTGGAGAAGACTGTAAACTAATTACCCAATGTTGGCGTGTGCCTTTAAAACATGGATGAGACAAACCATTTGGCCATGTTTACACCATTGAATACAGAAACGTTTTTGTTGCTGAATGATTACGTTTGCTGTCCTAGTTAAAAATAAACGCCGTTTTGGCAGGAAAACGCGTTGTCCTACCGGCAACCCTGAAAAGGTGTTTTTGTTTTGGAAAATCGCCAAAACTCGCCGACAACGTGTCATGTAATCTGCGTGAGCTGGATACAGAGCCGTTTTGCTCAATGCCCATGCGCAGTAGAGACCAAGGCCAAACCCTCCGCCTCCCAGACCCATGTCATGTCAACAAACCAGCAGCCACGCAAGAGTCGATTGCTCAGAGCTCCTCTTTCAATCTTAACAAGCATTAAACAAAATGGCCCAGTCATCTATTCACTTTTGTTTAATACATGAGGCGTTGTCTAATGTTATCTAGCTACTGATAGCTCCTGATATCAATGTCTGATATCATCAGTTTGGCTGGCTCGTCGCTCGTGAGCTAGTTAGCTACCTAGCTAACGTTAATTTCAGATCCCCGTTAGCTGCAGCTACGGTGTTGTCAAGTTATTGTTATAAGGAGCCCAGTCCAAGCTACAACTTTTGTTTAATACATGAGGCGTTGTCTAATGTTATCTAGCTACTGATAGCTCCCGATATCATCAGTTTGGTGCTGGCTGGCTAATGTGAGCTAACGTTAGCTACCTAGCTAACGTTACTTCCAAACCCTGTTAGTTGTTATAAGGAGCCCAGTCCAAGCTACAACAGTCTGCATACCCTTAACAATTGTGTGTATTGAGCCGTATTGCCGTATTGTACCCATTCTGCAATCTGTTAAATAAAATGTTCACCCATTTCTACTCGATGCTATTAACATGATGCTACATGCACATTAGCATGTAGCTAACAACACAGAGATATTTTTGTGAGACTAAAACTCCGCTCTTGGTGGTCAATTGTGTTGATGTTAGTTTTGTTTCATCAACAAATTATCAACAAATGAGGCAGAACACAGTGAATGTATCCGTTTTGTTTATTGCACTTTCTTTGCTGAAAAATAAATGCTACGTTGGCTAAATGGCTCACGCGAGGCATTTAAAGATGGTGGTTTGTTGTTTTTTTGCAGGAAGTGTATTGGCACATTAAACTTTTGTGATTGGTTGAAAATGTCCTTCATGTTCGCCACCTACTGCCACCTACTGCTTTGGCATTGTACTACATCACTGTGCTCAGGAGGCAAAACCAATGTCTAACTTGCCTGCCATTACGTTGCGTTCTGAAAAGCGAAACCGACCAGACAACAAAACGAAAACTGGCCATTAGTGTAACCTTCATATTCGGTATACCTCCCATTTCTACTCCAATGTAAACAAATCTTTTACAGTCACAAAATACTATAAATACAATTAAAAAACGAATCTACCTTTTGTTTTTTGCGTTAGTACTTGTATCAAGAGCTCAAGTCAAACAAGCAGAGAACGACACCCATTCGTTTACACTTGGATCACTGACCGGGGCTTTAACCCAGCTTCTCTCGTCAGTCATGAATGCCCTCACACACTCCAGCTCCAGCCCCCCCCCCCCCCCCCCCCGAGGGATTAAGCAAGAACATGTGCGAGTGACAGTTCATTTCATGAGATACCATTTCAGCAGGGGCCTCGATTCTGTCCCAACAGGTGGGGGGGGGAAAATACTTTTTATTCACAATATATTCCATATTATCGAGGGGACACATTTGAACTTGGGGTGAAAAAACACCAAACCCTGCCAGGAACACAGTTAGTCTAGGATGACTAAAAAGGAATCCGTTTTTTTAGCTCGCATTTTCTATCCGGTGCCCGCCTGCCACACCCCCCCCCCCCATCAAAACAGACATTCGGTCTTCCGAGACCAACGTCTCTGGTGTTGGGACTCGAGACGGGACGTTTTTATTTTTAGTCCAGGTCAGGACTGGAGGCTTAATCCTCGTCTGGGAAATCTGCCCGCAAACGTTTTCTAATCTACAGCACGTCTGCATCACCAGGAGGCCTGCGGTTGCGTAAGAGAGGGGTTATTAGGATGCATTAAGATCGCTTTCCTTCCTTCCAAACCTCAAGTCGAGGAAAAACAATTATCAGTGAAAGGAAGGCTCTTTTTTTCCTTTTTTGCATCCCTTCAAACGCAGCCAAGAGTTCACGTAGAGCTCAGACGCTGGACAAAGTGTTGTTGACCTCTTGACCTCTTTGACGGCCAGGTCAGATGAGGCTCTAACCGCCCGGGAACACCAGTGAAACCCACACCACACCCACTCAAATTAGCCGCGTATTACCGCACGGCCTCAGAGGCGGTGAGGAAGCCGGGTGTTCGGTTGCCCTGCAGGACTGGAGCGTGTGCCGTTTAGGAGAAGCTCCCCGGTGTCGCCGTTAGCTTAGCAGGGCCGTCCAGGGAGAGAGAGGACAGAGTAGGGCTGGGCGATATGGAAAAAAATCATATCGCGATAACGATATGATAATTTTATTTTATTTCTCGATATCGATAATTATCGAATTGTTATAAGTATATAAAAAAAAAATAAAAAAAAAATTTAACAACAGATGTATGTTTATTTTGCAGCAATTCTTTGTCATTGCCGCCATCTTTAGTGTTACATCCCCTCACACTCCAGTTCTCAGGCTGCAGCTGGTTTTAAAGCGAAAGTAAACCGGCTTCTCTGCTGGCTGTGGCTCCAGAGGAGTTGAACAGTTCTGGCTCTGCTAGTTTATTTTCGATCTTTTGCCGCTTTTTTGGTGGACAAACCACCGCACATGTGCACTGTGACTCGTGACTGGAGTCTAGTTCTGCTAGCACACATAGCCTACTGTGTACAGACGGTTTCAAAATGTATTTTAAATTAGAAAGCAAACAAAATAAATGGACAAGAGAAAAAGATCTGAATTTGGTCAGTATTGTCATTTGGACAAGCAAAGCCATTACTTTAAGTTGCAGGCAAGAAAGACTGTCTCTGGTTTTAAAACTGCCCTGTTGCAGGTAAAAAAAAAAAAAAAAAAAAACGATTTTTCGATTTTTTTTTATTTCGATATTCGATATCGATTATTAAAATATATCGCGATATTTATCGTTATCGTTATATCGCCCAGCCCTAGGACAGAGAGAGAGGACAGCCTCCAGGGAGAGGACAGCCTCCAGAGAGAGAGAGGACAGCCTCCAGGGAGAGAGAGAGGACAGCCTCCAGAGAGAGAGGACAGCCTCCAGGGAGAGAGAGGACAGCCTCCAGGGAGAGAGAGAGGACAGCCTCCAGGGAGAGAGAGGACAGCCTCCAGGGAGAGAGAGGACAGCCTCCAGGGAGAGAGAGAGAGAGGACAGCCTCCAGGGAGAGAGAGGACAGCCTCCAGGTTAGAGAGGACAGCCTCCAGAGAGAGGACAGCCTCCAGAGAGAGAGAGGACAGCCTCCAGGGAGAGAGAGAGGACAGCCTCCAGGGAGAGAGAGAGGACAGCCTCCAGGGAGAGAGAGAGGACAGCCTCCAGGGAGAGAGAGGACAGCCTCCAGGGAGAGAGAGAGGACAGCCTCCAGGGAGAGAGAGGACAGCCTCCAGGGAGAGAGAGGACAGCCTCCAGGGAGAGAGAGGACAGCCTCCAGAGAGAGAGAGAGGACAGCCTCCAGGGAGAGAGAGGACAGCCTCCAGGGAGAGAGAGGACAGCCTCCAGGGAGAGAGAGGACAGCCTCCAGGGAGAGAGAGGACAGCCTCCAGAGAGAGAGAGAGGACAGCCTCCAGAGAGAGAGAGGACAGCCTCCAGAGAGAGAGAGAGGACAGCCTCCAGGGAGAGAGAGGACAGCCTCCAGAGAGAGAGAGGACAGCCTCCAGAGAGAGAGAGGACAGAGAGAGAGGACAGCCTCCAGAGAGAGAGAGGACAGAGAGAGAGGACAGCCTCCAGAGAGAGAGAGGACAGAGAGAGAGGACAGCCTCCAGGGAGAGAGAGGACAGAGAGAGAGGACAGCCTCCAGGGAGAGAGAGAGGACAGAGAGAGAGGACAGCCTCCAGGGAGAGAGGACAGCCTCCAGAGAGAGAGGACAGCCTCCAGGGAGAGAGAGGACAGCCTCCAGAGAGAGAGGACAGCCTCCAGGGAGAGAGAGAGGACAGCCTCCAGAGAGAGAGGACAGCCTCCAGAGAGAGAGAGAGGACAGCCTCCAGAGAGAGAGGACAGCCTCCAGGGAGAGAGAGGACAGCCTCCAGAGAGAGAGGACAGCCTCCAGAGAGAGAGGACAGCCTCCAGGGAGAGAGAGAGAGGACAGCCTCCAGAGAGAGAGAGGACAGCCTCCAGGGAGAGAGAGGACAGCCTCCAGAGAGAGAGAGGACAGCCTCCAGAGAGAGAGAGAGGACAGCCTCCAGAGAGAGAGAGGACAGCCTCCAGAGCGAGAGAGAGGACAGCCTCCAGAGAGAGAGAGAGGACAGCCTCCAGAGAGAGAGAGAGAGGGCAGCCTCCAGGGAGAGAGAGGACAGCCTCCAGAGAGAGAGAGGACAGCCTCCAGGGAGAGAGAGGACAGCCTCCAGGGAGAGAGAGAGAGGGCAGCCTCCAGAGAGAGAGAGGACAGCCTCCAGAGAGAGAGAGAGAGAGGACAGCCTCCAGGGAGAGAGAGGACAGCCTCCAGGGAGAGAGAGGACAGCCTCCAGAGAGAGAGAGGACAGCCTCCAGAGAGAGAGATGACAGCCTCCAGGGAGAGAGAGGACAGCCTCCAGGGAGAGAGAGGACAGCCTCCAGAGAGAGAGAGGACAGCCTCCAGGGAGAGAGAGGACAGCCTCCAGGGAGAGAGAGGACAGCCTCCAGAGAGAGAGAGAGGACAGCCTCCAGGGAGAGAGAGAGGACAGCCTCCAGGGAGAGAGAGAGGACAGCCTCCAGGGAGAGAGAGGACAGCCTCCAGGGAGAGAGAGAGGACAGCCTCCAGGGAGAGAGAGAGGACAGCCTCCAGGGAGAGAGAGAGGACAGCCTCCAGGGAGAGAGAGAGGACAGCCTCCAGGGAGAGAGAGAGGACAGCCTCCAGGGAGAGAGAGGACAGCCTCCAGAGAGAGAGGACAGCCTCCAGGGAGAGAGAGGACAGCCTCCAGGGAGAGAGAGGACAGCCTCCAGAGAGAGAGGACAGCCTCCAGAGAGAGAGGACAGCCTCCAGGGAGAGAGAGAGGACAGCCTCCAGAGAGAGAGGACAGCCTCCAGAGAGAGAGGACAGCCTCCAGAGAGAGAGAGGACAGCCTCCAGAGAGAGCGAAGACAGCCTCCAGGGAGAGAGAGGACAGCCTCCAGAGAGAGAGGACAGCCTCCAGGGAGAGAGAGGACAGCCTCCAGAGAGAGAGAGGACAGCCTCCAGGGAGAGAGGACAGCCTCCAGGGAGAGAGAGGACAGCCTCCAGGGAGAGAGAGGACAGCCTCCAGAGAGAGAGGACAGCCTCCAGAGAGAGAGAGAGGACAGCCTCCAGAGAGAGAGAGAGGACAGCCTCCAGGGAGAGAGAGAGGACCAGCCTCCAGAGAGAGAGAGAGGACAGCCTCCAGAGAGAGAGAGAGGACAGCCTCCAGGTTAGAGAGGACAGCCTCCAGGGAGAGAGAGGACAGCCTCCAGGGAGAGAGAGGACAGCCTCCAGAGAGAGAGAGGACAGCCTCCAGGGAGAGGACAGCCTCCAGAGAGAGAGGACAGCCTCCAGAGAGAGAGAGGACAGCCTCCAGAGAGAGGACAGCCTCCAGAGAGAGGACAGCCTCCAGAGAGAGAGGACAGCCTCCAGAGAGAGGACAGCCTCCAGAGAGAGAGGACAGCCTCCAGGGAGAGAGAAGACAGCCTCCAGGGAGAGAGAGGACAGCCTCCAGAGAGAGGACAGCCTCCAGAGAGAGAGGACAGCCTCCAGGGAGAGAGAGGACAGCCTCCAGAGAGAGAGGACAGCCTCCAGGGAGAGAGAAGACAGCCTCCAGGGAGAGAGAAGACAGCCTCCAGGTTAGAGAGGACAGCCTCCAGGGAGAGAGAGGACAGCCTCCAGGGAGAGAGAGGACAGCCTCCAGGGAGAGAGAGGACAGCCTCCAGGGAGAGAGAGGACAGCCTCCAGGGAGAGAGAGAGGACAGCCTCCAGAGAGAGAGAGAGGACAGCCTCCAGGGAGAGAGAGGACAGCCTCCAGGGAGAGAGAGGACAGCCTCCAGAGAGAGAGAGGACAGCCTCCAGAGAGAGAGAGGACAGCCTCCAGGGAGAGAGAGGACAGCCTCCAAGGAGAGAGAGGACAGCCTCCAGAGAGAGAGAGGACAGCCTCCAGGGAGAGAGAGGACAGCCTCCAGGGAGAGAGAGGACAGCCTCCAGGGAGAGAGAGGACAGCCTCCAGGGAGAGAGAGGACAGCCTCCAGGGAGAGAGAGAGGACAGCCTCCAGAGAGAGAGAGGACAGCCTCCAAGGAGAGAGGACAGCCTCCAAGGAGAGAGGACAGCCTCCAGAGAGAGAGAGGACAGCCTCCAGGGAGAGAGAGGACAGCCTCCAGGGAGAGAGAGGACAGCCTCCAGAGAGAGAGGACAGCCTCCAGGGAGAGAGAGGACAGCCTCCAGAGAGAGAGGACAGCCTCCAGGGAGAGAGAGGACAGCCTCCAGGGAGAGAGAGGACAGCCTCCAGTGTGAGTCTATTTTTATCCTTTTATGTCCCCTCACGAGCCCTAAGGTCCTCCACAGCTGGTCTTTTAATTGTTCCTGGGGTGCCCCAAAGGAAAATTGGGGCATCTGCTTTTAAATGCTATGCACCACAGCTGTGGAACACAATCCCCAAAAATATTAGAGAGGCTGGCTCAGTAGACATTTTTAAATGACAGTTGAAAACATACCTTTTTAATATTGCTTTTAATTAGCAACTCTTTTTATTATTTTTCTTTAAATACTCGATTTTATCCATTTTCTTTACTTGTGATTTTGACTGTGTGGTTTACTTTATGTTCTTTTGTTATTATTCATTGTTTTATCCTTCTTCTATCATGTAATGTGAAGCACTTTGGGCTACATCTTGTATGAAAAGTGCTATATAAATGAAGTTATTATTATTATTATTGGAATGGAATGTTGGAACCTATGGAACCAGTTCTAGTGACTGGCTGGTCCCTCGAGTTTGCTCTGAACAGGGGAAATCTGCATTTTACTATGATGCCCCTCTAGCTCATGGAATGAACTCCAACAGTCCTTGAAGATTCTCACCTCTGTTAAAAAACCTTGATGATCTCCAACCTTTGTCAATCAAGTTGTAATCGATTGGTTATCCTTGCTTTTTGCCTCGTCTTGTCTTAGTTATGATTTTATATGCTTTTCCCCCCCTTATTTCTTTATGTATGTACAGTACACATTACGTGACTAGAAATTAGGGGAAACCTCAGTTGCCTTTCAACTTTAAATAAAGGTTTTAAATTAAATTAAACTGTGCTGGTGTAACAGGGGTATAAGCTACAGGGGTATAGGCTACAGGGGCATAGGCTACTTGTCTCTGCTCCCGGCTGCCCTGGGGGGGGGGGGATTGGGGGGAGGACGACGGGATGGGAAAAGTGCAGAGAGACATTTCATCGTTGACTCAGTGCATGTGTGTGTGTGTTCCTGTGGGTCTCCCATCTCGCATGCGTGTGTTAATCTGCATGACAAATAAAGACCTTTCTTCTTAAAAAAAATTCCTCATTTCTATGCAGTGGTATGTAAAAACACTGGAAAAGCACAATATTATTGTTGCACTTCGACTTGTTTACAAGATCCAGGAATATAAGACAGTTATATTATTATATTTTTGTGGATATATTTCTCATATATATATTAGGGCTGTCAGTTTAGTGGCACGGTGGTGTAGTGGTTAACACTGTCGCCTCACAGCAAGAAGGTCCAGGGTTCGATTCCCGCTTGGGGACCAGGTTTCCATGTTGCCAGGAACCCAGGTGGGGTATCTCCCAGGCCCTTCTGTGTAGAGTTTGCATGTTCTCCCCGTGCTCGCAAGGGTTTCCCCCCCCGATAAGATAAACCCAATGGAAAAACATGCACAACAGATCGCTAACGCTGTGGCGTCCTTGACGAAGACGGACAGGAGCACTTGGATTGGTCCCCGGGGCGCGGCTCACGTTGACGCCCTGTCTGCTCCCGGCTGCCCATGGGGGGAAGGACGACGGGATGGGTCAAGCGCAGAGACTCAATCGCATCGGCGACTGAGGAAAGACAATGCATGCGTGTGTGTGTGTGTGTGTGTGTGTGTGTGTGTGTATCCCGGTGTGTGTGTGCCGCTCCAATTGCATGTCCAGTTCGTTGCATGCCGAATAAAGACCCCCCTAAAGAGGTCCTGCATTATTATTATTATTATTTAATTAGATTAATTAATTACACAGCAAATTATCGCGTTATGAAAATTAACTAAAAATGTATTACAAAAAAGAAATTATCTCACATTTACAGACTTTTTAATATGGCCCATTTGCATGTTCTTGGTATCTGATTCTAGGGACATCTATGGATCTCAGGGAATGTATTCCCAGTGTCAGAAATACTGTCGGCTAGATCCACCACACGGCTCGGGACACCACCCCTCCACCACACGGCTCGGGACACCGCCCCTCCACCACACGGCTCAGGACGCCACCCCTCCACCACACGGCTCGGGACGCCACCCCTCCTCCACACGGCTCGGGACGCCACCCCTCCTCCACACGGCTCGGGACGCCACCCCTCCTCCACACGGCTCGGGACGCCACCCCTCCTCCACACGGCTCGGGACGCCACCCCTCCACCACACGGCTCGGGACGCCACCCCTCCTCCACCCGGCTCGGGACGCCACCCCTCCTCCACCCGGCTCGGGACGCCACCCCTCCACCACACGGCTTGGGACGTCACCCCTCCACACGGCTCGGGACGCCACCCCTCCACCACACGGCTCGGGACGCCACCCCTCCACCACACGGCTTGGGACGCCACCCCTCCACCACACGGCTCGGGACGCCACCCCTCCACCACACGGCTTGGGACGTCACCCCTCCACACGGCTCGGGACGCCACCCCTCCACCACACGGCTTGGGACGTCACCCCTCCACCACACGGCTCAGGACGCCACCCCTCCACCACACGGCTCAGGACGCCACCCCTCCACCACACGGCTCGGGACGCCACCCGTCAACACTTGAATGCCTTCCATTCATCCATGAAGGCTGGAAAGGTCTCATTACGCCTCAGAGGTCTGAGAGTCTGAGCAGCAGAGATTTAGTGGCTGAATAACCGAGACTGTGGCTCGCTGCTAAACGGCTCTGAATAATTGACCGGGCCTGAAGGTTCCTACTTGTCCTCGTCTCACTGAGTGGGACAAACGGGAGACGAGGGAAACCGGACTGTGGAGCGCCGGGGCGCCCCAACGCAGGGGGGCGCGGCATTTGGAGTTCAATGATGGCAGCAGCGACTTGGAACGAGTTCTTAAAATCACGTCATTCATAGTCGTAGCTGAACCCAGACAGCGTTCCACACTCAAGACGTCCCATTTATATACAGCAGCTTTTATCCAAAGCACTTTACAATTTTGTTCCTCACATTTTACCCACTCACACATTCACCCACCGATGGTGGAGGCAAGGTGCCAACCTGCACATAAAAAGCAATTAGGGGTTAAGTGTCTTGCTCAAGGACACTTCCGAGGAGCGGGAATCAAACCGGGGACCTTCCGACTACCAGACGACCGCTCTACCGACCTGTCCCTACGTTCTTCCCGACTCAGAAATCTGCAAAACGAACCTCAACTCAAACTAGTTCTTCCCACGACCCCCCCACCCCCTCCTCCCTCCATAAACCCCTATACAATAACCGCTTCCAGCCGACTCCAGGTAATCAAGCCAACAGGGCAGATAGGCGGCCGACACACGCGATATGAAGTTTCGTTCGATTTGATAAACGAGAGCCTCCTCCTCCCCGGGGAACAAAACAAGCCATCGACAATACGCCACGTCTGCAAAATCGCCCCGTTTATGGTTCAGGTTCACTAAGAGAGACTTTGTATTGGGGGGGGGGGTCAAGAGTGGACGCCTCATTGGGTTCCAGGGCGGGGGTGGGAGGTGGGGGTGGGGGGGGTTGTCGGAGTTGTTAGTCGTTATGGCAGCGCTCAGCTTTTCCAAGTGACCAGTCTTCCAATGTCCCTTCGCTCGCGTTTGTTCGTGTGTGAGGCCTGGCTGCCATCAGCAATCAGGCTGTGAAGGAGATGACCTTTGTGCCAAGCGTGTACAAGTAGTGTGTGTTTGTGTGTGTGTGTGTGTGTGTGTGTGCATGTGTCCAGCCAAAACACGGTCTGATCCGCAGAGCAGAAAAGAGGGGGGGGGGGGACGGGACGATCCTCAACGGGCCAGACGGCCTGTTAATCCCATCCGCTCCTGTGTGCAGAAGGAGAGGAGGAGGAGGAGGAGGAGGAGGAGGAGGAGGAGGAGGAGGAGGAGGACATGCCGAAGCACTAACACAGCTAATCACACACGTCTCCGTCACGACGACCAAGTCGAGTCTGGAGGCGGGACCTTCGCATGCCATTCCGTAGACGCCGCCACACATCGACCCACGTTTCAACACGCCGCCTCCGTCGACCTTAAATCTGTTCAAAAGGACTTAGTTTAACTCTGCACGGACGTTAAAGCGTGTTAATCGCTTTTCAGTTACAACCCACTTGGCTCAGATTCAATTAAAAAACATTTAAATAAAGAGATTCTGAGTTTTCTTGCAGTCAAACGAATGTTTTTTTTTATTATTTTTTTTTGAGGTTGGACACAGATAATCCCAGATCTAGCCGCCGCCTACCTGTAATATATACATAATTACTGTGGACTGTATATAAAGTCACAGTTAAGTGTCCAAACCCCCCTTTCATCTGCATAACTCATGTTGCTTTTCCCCGGTCGCTCGCTCGCTCCTCTTTTTTACTGCGTTTCTCGATCCTCCCTCGCTCTCTGGTTCAGTGTCGACGGCGAGTCGTCTCTCAGACGGGCCGCTCGTTAAATGTGCATCCGTTTATTTACAGTAAGCTGTTCAGAGGGGCTTTACGGGGACGTTACACACACACACACACACACACGTTACACACACACACACACGTTACGTTACACACTTCAATCGGTAGAGCTGCTAATCTGGCCTGCTGGGCTTCGAGCATCTGTCTGTCCATCTGATTAACCCCCTGCTGGGTGAGGCGGGCATTGGAGAGAAGGAGGGATATAGAGAGAGAGAGAGAGAAGGAATCCCCCCTCCTACGCACTTGTCCTTAGATGAGGATCGTGTGCTTGAACTGCCGGAGATCCTTAACACCCCCCCCCCCCATCTCTTTAAGATCAAAGGGTGTGGACACGAGATAAGTGATCCTCTGGATCCATGAGACCCGGGAAGTGTTGATTCAGGGCCGGCGTCAACGTAAACGTGACCCGGCGGGTCGACGATCCCACCGCTGGCCTGGGAGGGAGAACAACGTCGTGGGAAAGACGATACCGCTGTCGACCGGTCTCTCGACCGAATTCACCACTCTCAGCGGTTCTCTTTTGATGACAGGAGACTTCAGGTTTGGACTTTCGACGGGGTAAAGGGTTAAACGCAAACTGGCACACAGAGTTTTCAGTGTGTTAGCCAGCACTGACGCGCCCCCCCCCCCCCCCCCCCCCTCTCTCTCCTCTCCGCTGACTTCCTGCAGACTCATTCTACTCCTACTCTTTGCAATAATCTCTCCCGTCGTCTCGAGTCACTCGCTCAATACATCTTCATTACACACCTCCGCCTCTCCATCCCTTCTCTCTCTCTCTCTCTCCCCTTCCCTGACAGTCTCTCTCTCTCTCTCTGGACAACCCATCCCTCTCTTTCCACTGCCTCCCCTGCTTGGGTCAGGGACAGGATGTTGACACAGACCAGGGGATTTACAGGAGGGCCCCCCCCCCCGCCCCGAATCACACTCCAGGCCCCCATTCTGCAGCAAACAGGAAAGCGGGCATACGGTAGGACGCCCGTGGCAAGGAAGGGGGAAGGAGGGGGGCTCTTCCTGTGGGGTCTTTCAGCTCATAACCCCCCCCCCCCCCCCTGCAGAGCACAGGGGGAGTCGGGAGGGGTGGGGGTAGGTATGAGTGACTGACTAGCTGCTACCCCGTCCTGTGTGTCCCATCAATCATGCAGGTGGATTCACAAAGTCTGACCAATTCTACATGAGAAACATCATCACCACCACCAACTGTTTCAACTTAACCCGTCCAGGAGTTTCTGGGGATGTATTCTCAGGAGGAGGAAGACCACTTTCCCCGTTCTAAAGCCATTCGGGTGAATAAATAACGGCCCCCGGGCGTTTGATCCTAAAGTCCATGGAGTTTGACCAAGTTAAGGCCGTGTGCATTATTAAGAGCCCCGCGGCACGTCGTCTCCGGACGCTGACCCTGTGGATTCCGAGAGGCCCCCCGATCCGGGGAGGAGGTTATTTTGAGAAGCCTGGTGTCATGATGTCAGCATGTCTCTCTGTCCTCTGGTGTCATGATGTCAGCATGTCTCTCTGTCCTCTGGTGTCATGATGTCAGCATGTCTCTCTGTCCTCTGGTGTCATGATGTCAACATGTCTCTCTGAGAGACACTCTGTCCTCTGGTGTCATGATGTCAGCTTGTCTCTCTGTCCTCTGGTGTCATGATGTCAGCTTGTCTCTCTGTCCTCTGGTGTCATGATGTCAACATGTCTCTCTGAGAGACACTCTGTCCTCTGGTGTCATGATGTCAGCTTGTCTCTCTGTCCTCTGGTGTCATGATGTCAACATGTCTCTCTGAGAGACACTCTGTCCTCTGGTGTCATGATGTCAGCATGTCTCTCTGTCCTCTGGTGTCATGATGTCAGCTTGTCTCTCTGTCCTCTGGTGTCATGATGTCAACATGCCTCTCTGTCCTCTGGTGTCATGATGTCAACATGTCTCTCTGTCCTCTGGTGTCATGATGTCAACATGTCTCTCTGAGAGACATTCTGTCCTCTGGTGTCATGATGTCAGCTTGTCTCTCTGTCCTCTGGTGTCATGATGTCAACATGTCTCTTGTCTAGAGCCATATGAAATCCATTTTATTATTTTCCAAATTCCATTTTATTTGTTCCCAAATTCCGTTTTTTCCATTTTAATATTTCAGAATTCTGTATTTTGCCTTTTACACCCATTTTACCATCAGAAATAGTGTCTAATAAGTGGGAATGAATAAATGTCCACAATTTAAGATATAACAGTCCATTTAATGTTTTTAAGTGCTGCAACTCAGAAATATAGTTCAATTTTACACTATTTTTCAAATAATATTGTGACAAAATAAAAATACACATTTCAAGTGTAAACAAGATACAGCTATAGCTACTTTTATCACAATGTCAGTAGCCTAGCTATATCTATTCTATTGTGATGGAATATAGTAATGCATAATTTATGCACCTTTAGTTTATTTCATTTATAAAGGACAGTGTGTAGGCCTACTGACAATCATTTGCAAATAGATGGGTGCACCAGATTTAGCAAGAAGCTATAATTTCCATCTATAGTCCTATGTACTGTAACGTTACATAGCTATTTAAATCACAATAGTGTCAGTGATTAGCCCCGCCCTCTAGCTGTATCTATTGTGATCACCAGAGATCATCGTTAGAGAGCTGGTGTGTTTTGGGTCCTTGTTCCTGACATGGCTTTTGAAGTGATCTTCGCACGTGTTTTTGCGGGTCCAGTCCACGGGGCATGTTGACAGAATTTGCAAAACACCTTATCGACTGAAGCATAAGTCATTAGGATACTGCTCTGCTCTGCATTTAGGGCTTTGTGCGGAATTTCTTCCGCCGTTAACGACGCACCCAAGCAGCCAGACGCTTGGGTATTTCTCTGTGTTGTGTGTAACACGCTGTAGCGTCCCCGATCATGTTCGCGTTGCACCAAACGTTCCATACTCTCCCGAACACAGGATTTCAGTCCAGATTAGGGCAAATTCTGCAATATTCCACGTTTTACAGTTTATTCCATTTTTATTGGTCAATTCCGCAATTCCGTCCGCGATTCCGTGAACGCGGATTTCATATGGCTCTACTCTTGTCCTCTGGTGTCATGATGTCAACATGTCTCTTGTCTCTCTTGTCCTCTGGTGTCATGATGTCAACATGTCTCTTGTCTCTCTTGTCCTCTGGTGTCATGATGTCAACATGTCTCTTGTCTCTCTGTCCTCTGGTGTCATGATGTCAACATGTCTCTTGTCTCTCTTGTCCTCTGGTGTCATGATGTCAACATGTCTCTCGTCTCTCTGTCCTCTGGTGTCATGATGTCAACATGTCTCTGTCTCTCTGTCCTCTGGTGTCATGATGTCAACATGTCTCTGTCTCTCTGTCCTCTGGTGTCATGATGTCAACATGTCTCTCTGAGACACTCTGTCCTCTGGTGTCATGATGTCAACATGTCTGTCTCTCTGTCCTCTGGTGTCATGATGTCAACATGTCTCTCTGTCCTCTGGTGTCATGATGTCAACATGTCTCTCTGTCCTCTGGTGTCATGATGTCAACATGTCTCTCTGTCCTCTGGTGTCATGATGTCAACATGTCTCTCTGTCCTCTGGTGTCATGATGTCAACATGTCTCTTGTCTCTCTGTCCTCTGGTGTCATGATGTCAACATGTCTCTCTGTCCTCTGGTGTCATGATGTCAACATGTCTCTTGTCTCTCTGTCCTCTGGTGTCATGATGTCAACATGTCTCTTGTCTCTCTGTCCTCTGGTGTCATGATGTCAACATGTCTCTTGTCTCTCTGTCCTCTGGTGTCATGATGTCAACATGTCTCTTGTCTCTCTGTCCTCTGGTGTCATGATGTCAACATGTCTCTCGTCTCTCTGTCCTCTGGTGTCATGATGTCAACATGTCTCTGTCTCTCTGTCCTCTGGTGTCATGATGTCAACATGTCTCTTGTCTCTCTGTCCTCTGGTGTCATGATGTCAACATGTCTCTTGTCTCTCTGTCCTCTGGTGTCATGATGTCAACATGTCTCTCGTCTCTCTGTCCTCTGGTGTCATGATGTCAACATGTCTCTGTCTCTCTGTCCTCTGGTGTCATGATGTCAACATGTCTCTGTCTCTCTGTCCTCTGGTGTAATGATGTCAACATGTCTCTGAGACACTCTGTCCTCTGGTGTAATGATGTCAACATGTCTCTGAGACACTCTTGTCTCTCTGGTGTCATGATGTCAACATGTCTCTCTGTCCTCTGGTGTCATGATGTCAACATGTCTCTTGTCTCTCTGTCCTCTGGTGTCATGATGTCAACATGTCTCTTGTCTCTCTGTCCTCTGGTGTCATGATGTCAACATGTCTCTCTGTCCTCTGGTGTCATGATGTCAACATGTCTCTTGTCTCTCTTGTCCTCTGGTGTCATGATGTCAACATGTCTCTTGTCTCTCTGTCCTCTGGTGTCATGATGTCAACATGTCTCTCTGTCCTCTGGTGTCATGATGTCAACATGTCTCTTGTCTCTCTGTCCTCTGGTGTCATGATGTCAACATGTCTCTTGTCTCTCTGTCCTCTGGTGTCATGATGTCAACATGTCTCTTGTCTCTCTTGTCCTCTGGTGTCATGTCAACATGTCTCTTGTCTCTCTGTCCTCTGGTGTCATGATGTCAGCATGTCTCTTGTCTCTCTTGTCCTCTGGTGTCATGATGTCAACATGTCTCTCGTCTCTCTGTCCTCTGGTGTCATGATGTCAACATGTCTCTTGTCTCTCTGTCCTCTGGTGTCATGATGTCAACATGTCTCTCTGAGACACTCTGTCCTCTGGTGTCATGATGTCAACATGTCTCTTGTCTCTCTGGTGTCATGATGTCAACATGTCTCTGAGACACTCTGTCCTCTGGTGTCATGATGTCAACATGTCTCTTGTCTCTCTTGTCCTCTGGCTGCCAGTTATTGTCTGGAACAGTGACGTCGCTCCCGGCAGAGAGACAAGAGAGCCACAGTGCCCCGGCCAGCGTCTCGCTGACTCAGGGGACAAGGGGATGAGAGAGAGAGAGGGAGGGAGGGAGGGCGAGGGAGAGAGAGAAAGGGAGAGAGAGGGGGAAGTGAAATATGACATCAGTGCCTGGCCGGACCTCTGTCAGTGTCCCACCATTACAAACACACACACAGAGAGACACACACACACACAGAGAGACAGAGACACACACACACACAGAGACAGACACACGCACAGAGACAGACAGAGATACACAGACAGACACACAGAGAGACACACACAGAGACAGACAGACACACACAGAGAGACACACAGAGACAGACACACACACACCACACACAGAGAGAGACAACTAGACAGCCAAGATATCGTTTCGAAAGCAGCAGTTGTGATTGGAGGAACAGCGGGGTTTGAGATGGTCAATCAAGACACCGTCGCACCTTTTGGAGACACCGCTCACAGGTGCCACCCTGCTGCTGAATCACGAGAACAACCGTGCAACGATGTGCAACATCCCCGTGATGACTCATCCGCGGCGCGAGTTCCAAGTCTACTTGTGAGGAACAAAAGGGAGAGAGAGCGAGAGCGAGCGAGACAGCGGCAGGATTTCAGCCTCTACAGCACAGGAACTGCATCCAATTGCTTTGGTTTCTGGCACGGCTCGCGACCAAGCGGCCCTGGCGTTCTCTCTGCACCCATTTAGCGGCGGGCAAAACAATAGCGGTAGTGTTCCAGTTGCGAGGATGAGCTTGAGAGCGGGGGGTGGGGGCTGCGGGCCATGCAGTTCACTTCACACTCTGCGACTGTTGTTTACTTGGAACAGAGCTATGCAGCGTGGGAGACTAGATTCCCCCACTTCCTACAATACTCCAATTTGGCTTTCGGCGAGACGACTGCAGTGGTGTTTAGTGTGTCCGACATGAGTATAGTAGACAGGAGTGCATATAGCCATAACAACTTCGTTTGTTGCTTAAAAATATATATATATATATATATATATTCACGAGCCGAGTTGAGTCGTAAGAGAGTACCTTTTTGAGAAGATTGAAACGATGTTATTTCGCTATACTATATATATACTTTCAGCCAAGGTGCGTGAACTGGAAAAAACGATTAAGGGATAAGAATCCAGCAACTGGAGGCCGATGGATGTTCTAAAAATAATGCTCTTTATTCATACAATGCAATTGTATGAATAAAGAGAATTATATTTAGCTATACTATGAAATTGTAACAGTTTAGGTCAAGTGTGTGTGTGTGAAGGATTAAATTCGGTTGGCAGTGAGGTAAGATTCCTGTCACTAGGAAAATCTCAATTCCACTATGGCTGTAACAGAGTGTTGGGATCACCGGGCCTCACGTGGTTTTGGTAGCTTGTGAATAATGCGGCCAGTCCAAAATTGTGGGGACCCCCAAATTGCTTCCAAAGCGAAACCCCCCTAAACCAGTGTGTACGAAGCCTCTCTTCCTTCCGGTTCAAATCCAATCAAATGTATTTCTAAAGCCCGAAATCACACGTTGATGTCGCCCCCATGGGCCGGACAAGTCTTCTTTATTAAACAAGCCAAGAAGAAACCTCACAATAAATCAAGAACAAAACAAAAAAAACACCATGAAATCCAAAATAATATGTAAAATAAATAAATGCAACACTCCCAGACATACCCAACGCGTCGCGATGGTAAAGGAAAACTCACTAAAAACCTAACAATAGGAAAAAAGCACCACAGGCAACGTGGAGGTTCTTCTTACCGGTTTAGGCATCTTGGTATCCTCTCCTCCCTACACCCCAACAGCTGAGAGGACAAGTCAAGTCAGGAGGATGTCTCCTCTCCTCCCTACACCCCAACAGCTGAGAGGACAAGTCAGGAGGACGGAAGGAACACCGGTATCACAGGACCTGGAAGACAGAGAAGAGTTCACCTTGTCAGTAAGTCAGCAGTTAGCGTTAGCGTTATATATAGGGCCATTGTTTGGCCTTTCACAGCAGATGTAGAGGTAATATCCTACCACTAGGGACACGCCACTTTTCACTGCCAACACAAGTACCAATCTAATCCACGAAACGCAAACAGTTGTGATTTAACTTTTGAGTCTGGAGAAGGTGAGACCGTTTCAAATTGGACAACGTTGAAATAATGGACCCAAGTTGAGTAATGATGATGCATTTCAGAGGTCAAATTATCCCAAAGATTTTAGGGATAGTTCACGGACATTCATTAATTCGGAAAATCGGATGATGATATTGGTCATGTCGGTAGATAAAACTCCCTTCCCCCCTCTCTCTTTGATCTCTCTCGCCCATCTTTCCTTCCTACCATCATCCCTCCCCTCTCTCTTTCATCTTTCCTTCCTATCCACATCCCTACCCCCATTCCTTCCTTTCTCACCTTCCCAGATGGCATATTCCATTGACCCCCCACCCTTTACATAAAGATGGTTCAAGATCCAATGAGGGGTCTTTCATTCCAGGTGTCCTAGCTAAACACTACGTTGAGTCATCCAGCCATACTCGACTATTTTTGTATTGATACTTTGACCGAGTTAATAAACTGTATTAACCAGGTCTCTTCTGACTGAGTATGTTATTCAGCTTCGGCTACTTTCCCACCACAGTAACCAGGACTAGGAGGACAGAGAACCAACCTAGAGGTGGGTACAGAGAACCAACCTAGAGGTGGGTACAGAGAACCACGTGGCACCGGTTGAAAAATGGTTGGTAGTACTACTAACTGGACTGATTCACTGTGCGGCACCAAAACTAGACAAACGCGGTGAGGATCCAGAGACGACCAGTGATATATTCCTCCTACGAATCCACAGGCTAGCAGAGCTTTTTTTACTTTTTTAAAGCTGCGACCAGCAGGTCAATCTTTCGGCTGGTTGGTCGACTTAAGTTTCCCCCACTCTCTAGTGTGCTTGTTTTGGATAGCACTTGGTGACATTTTAAAAGAACACGCCAACATTTGGGGAAATTAGCTTACCGTCTTCTCCAGAGAGAGACAAGAAGATAGATACCAGTTTCCTCTCTGTGTGCGTTCAGTAGAAAGCTATCTGGCTGCACGTTAGCCTAGCTTAGCACAATGAATGGAAGCGGACAGGGTCAAGTGCAGAGAGACCCAATGCATGTGTGTGTGTGTGTGTGTTCCTGTGTCGCCCATCTCGTGTGTGTGTGTTAAAACTGCATGACAAATAAAGACGACTTCTTCTTCTTCTTAGCACAATGGATGGAAGCGGACATGGCCTGTTAGCCCTGGCATTATCCAACTAACACCTCTCCCGAAGGCTAACCGGTCATGTCCGCTTTCATTCATTGTGCTAAGCTAGGCTAACGTGCAGCCAGATAGCTTTCTACTGAACGCACAGAGAGGAAACTGGTATCCATCTTCTTGTCTCTCTCTGGACTGGAGAAGACGGTAAGGTAATTTCCCCAAATGTTGGCGTGTTCCTTTAAGTACAATAATGGCAGAAATAAAATAAGCACTGATAAAGCAGTGTGGTGGGGCAGCCTTGTGTTCCCTGGTCCAGTCAGAGGCAGGTCAGAGGGGATGAAACTATGCCTCTCTTGACAGAATAAGGGATATCAATCACCAAGTTTCATTTGGCGATTCAGCATTGAATACCATTGCGAAACCAGCAAGTATCTGGTTTTGGGACTGGAATGGGGGGGGGGGGGGGGGACTATACCCAACCCTGCCCAGAGGCGAAACAGAAATGGTTCACATCCATCAAAGTTTGACATGAGTTTCCAACTTCACCTCAGAGGACATAATGGGTGCTATTGCTACTAGGGGGGGGCATTATTATAAGCTACCGTAACCTTAAAAAAGGAACACACCAACATTATGGGAAATGCTCTTACCGTCTTCTCCAGAGTCAGACAAGAAGATCGATACCAACTGTGCGTTCAGTAGAAAGCTATCTGGCTGCAAGCTAGCCTAGTTTAGCAACAGGGTCATGTTCTATATTTAATGTGTTACAGTCAGAAAGTGAGGAACATCTGATGAAAATAAAACATGTTTTCAAAGTCATTGTCAGAACTGTAATGATATAATAAGTACTCATATCGTTCTTGGTATGGCATTGGGAACTGTAATGATATTAAGTACTCATATCGTACTTGATATTGTTGGAACTGTAATGATATTAAGTACTCGTATCGTACTTGGTATTGTTGGAACTGTAATGATATTAAGTACTCATTTGGTATCAGCAATCTCTATTGATGATTTTCGCTATATAGTTTTTAAAGCACAATTACTGTTTGTAATGTAGGTCGGGGAAATGACAGCCCGGAGAGTGAAACGATATAGCCGAGCCGCTCTTTTACACATTCTGTCTGCGCGCCAACTTCTATTAAATTAAAATAATTGTGAAACTAAACTAATTATTTTTCACTTATTGCGTGGGCACGCCCTGGACACCTCTCTCAAATGATCGACCCCCTGGGCATATAATAGCACTGAAGAAGAAACATCTAGTGTCTCCTTACACCGTGCCTGTGAAATGTCAGTGTGTACAGTCATGCAGGCTTCGGCGGAGCGAGACAGAAGCCTGAAATGACAGTTCGGTAATGACCTGCATCGGGGATGTGTAACGGGAGCCTGAAATGATATGCGAGCGCGCGAGCGTGGCCGGCGTGGTTTCCCCATCCAGGGGGGGTATGGGTTCACGTGGTGGTTGTCATGTAAACACATCTCAATCAGAGATGTGGACACTGTATATTGGCATTGCATTAAAGAGCACCGGTCACGCTCTCATATCCTGTCAGGTCACTGGCCCTTTTCGGTCGCATGATCTCACTATGTACACAATGCAGTCAGTTAAAGGAACAGGCCAACATTTGGGGAAATTAGCTTACCATCTTCTCCAGAGAGAGACAAGACGATAGATACCAGTCTCCTCTCTGGCTGCATGTTAGCCTAGCTTAGCACAATGAATGGAAGCAGACATGACCGGTTAGCCTTCGGGAGAGGTGTTTAGTTGGACAATGCCTAGGCTAACCGGTCATGTCCGCTTCCATTCATCCATCTTCTCGTCTCTCTCTCTGGAGAAAACGGTAAGCTAATTTCCCAAAATGTTGGCGACGTGTTCCTTTAAGTCTGCACACACACTAGTGAAAGGTTTTGTTGTTGTACGTCTAATGCACTGCTCCTCCAGCGCATTGGGTTTGAAATGGACCGATCAATGACTAGCTCGAAGGTTTAATTGCAGACTTTCTGCTTTAATTTCAGGGTGTTTACATCCACATTGGGTGAACCCTGTATGAACTGTAGCCCTTTTATACCAGACCAAAAACAATTGTACACATTAAAAAGGTCCCCTATCTTATAAATGGCCTTTTCCAGTGGTTTGCATTGTTTTCTAGCAATCCAGTGGTTTGCGTTGTTTTCTAGCAATGTGGGGTTGTATCAAGTCAACACTGACTAGATGTCAAAATCTCTACCCAGTCCCGTTTCTTCAGTATAGCTGAGGCAGGAACCTCCCCGACTGAACTAGGCCATTCTGAATTTACATCAATCTGTGACGTGTACGAATACGTGTTAGAACTCTCTGATCTGCCACCACCCGCCCACAATCAACTGTGATACGTTTATATGAGCAGCGGGTGGAAATAATGCGGAAGCGGTTTCGACAGCAGAGACCTTCAGCTGTTCCACTCTCAGCACTTCCTCAAAAGTGTTCGACAGCATAGCTCCAGACTAGTGCTTTATAAATCCCAGCTTTCCCCCCGCGCTGTTTTCTATGTGCACTGGAAACTTCAATGCTTCTAATAAGCTTTGCAATGTACCCTCGTCGTAATGTTAACGTAACGTTAGCCACTAGCTAGCCAACCCACTCGCACACAGAGAAGACATTAGCTTTGCTTGTTAGAATGGGTGGGAGCCGGGAGGGATTCGGGGGGGGAGCTCTCTTGTTTAATTTCAGCTTTAATTAGCTTACAATCTTCTCCAGAGAGAGACGAGACGATAGATACCAGTTTCCTCTCTGTGCGTTCAGTAGAAAGCCATCTGGCTGCACGTTAGCCTAGCTTAGCACAATGAATGGAAGCGGACAGTGCCGGTTAGCCTTCGGGAGAAGTGTTAGTTGGACAATGCCTAGGCTAACCGGCACTGTCCGCTTCCATTCATTGTGCTAAGCTAGGCTAACGTGCAGCCAGATAGCTTTCTACTGAACGCACACAGAGAGGAATCTATCTTATCGTATCTCTCTTGAAATAATTTTGCCTTTCCTGCTACAAAATCAGAGACCATTTGACACTCCCATCACAATACACAATAGGCCTATAGGATATGTAGTTGCCATCTAGGTGTTACTTTGTCCCGTCCTGAGGGTTCTAAAAGAAATGTAAATCAGCACCCTCCTGTCACTATAGACCCCTGCACTTCCACGTTACATTGAGCTCATGGCAGAGAGCGGGGGGAGAACATTAATGAATGCCAAAGAGCCTTGGCATTAACATCAAGTGGTTGTAGCTACGGCTGTGGGGTGCTGGAGACATGATCCAATACTACGCCAGACTAGGGCTGAGGGCGATACAGCCTTTTTTGGCTATATATCACGATACACAATATATATCGCAATATTTTGACATTTCCTCTAAAGCACTTAAAAATGCACAGTCACGCCAATATGATGATTATAATAGTCCCTGCAAACATATGTTTGCATTAAACCATGATATATATATTGATATATTGCCCAGTCCGCCAGAGTCTCTCTGGATTGTCCAGAGATCTAGGTTTATCAATCTGCGCATCCGTATAGTTCGGGAGTAGGTGCGGAAAAGTGACTATAGCTCGGCAGAGAAAGTGCAGATCGACTTGGGATTGGTCTCTCCGTGTTCAGGAGACTAGGCGTATAAAAGTCTATTGGATCACGTCTCCCGCACCCCCACAGCCGTAGCTACAACCACTTATGTCAAGGCTCTCATCCACATTCATTCATTTTCTCCCCGTGCTCTCTCTGATTTCAAAATACCGGAAGTGTTGCTGTGGTCTATAGCAGTGTTTCCTCAACTGGTGGGTCGCAGGGCAATTTTTTTTTTGCACTACCTATCTTTGTGAAAGTGGCTTCTCAGCTCTGGTCCAGCTGAAGACAGAGCAGAGGAACAGATTGGACATTGAGCATGACCTCAGAGTTGCTTTGTCTACCATCACCCCAGACTTTGAGACTCTTGTCAGGAGCAAACAACATCCCCAGTTATCCCATTAGTTCCCTGTGATGTTAAGCTAAGAAGTCTGCTAAGAAGGATAATATTATTTATTATTATTTTATTTCATTGTGTTTTTAGCCCTAGTTGCACTTTTGTTGCAACCCCAGTTATCCCATCAGTTCCCCCAAACTTACTGTAGGTCTGTTATGTTAAGCTAAGAAGTCTGCTAAGAAGCATAATATTATTCATTAGTATTATTATTATTATTTAATTTCATTGGGTTTTTAGCCCTAGCCGCACTTTTGTTGCAACCCCTTACCCCCAGTTATCCCATTAGTTCCCCCAAACTTAGGTTTGTTATGTTAAGCTAAGAAATCTGCTAAGAAGCATAATATTATTTAATTTCATTGGGGTTTTAGCCCTAGTTGCACTTTTTTGTGTTTATTTCATGTTTTTTTTGTTTTTTTTATCTCACGTGAATCGATACTCTGTAGTACCGACGTGTTTCGGTAAGTACCTTTAAAAGTACCGAATTCGGTACCTATCCCTAGCGACGACTAAGGAAAATGTTGGGTCCCGAGGCTAGACCAGTTGAGAACCACTGGTCTATAGGATATGTAGTTGACTTCTAGGTGTTACTTTGTCCAGTCCTGAGGGTTCTAAAAGACATGTAAATAATCACCCTCCTCTCACTATAGGTGCAAGGGTTTAGGGTATTAGGGTTCCTATGGGTTTCCCCTCATTTCATTACCTGCTGCTCACTTCATTGCTGGCCAGTCACCTGCAAATGCAATCACGTGGTCAGATTGCCTGTAGCTCAGTTTGAAGAAAAGCCATTATGGTAACAGTGCTGGGATTATAAACATTGCACTTTACAAACGATCAAGTGCATATTGAAACTGTGTCGTGACCAAGGTAGTGTAATAACAAGGCCAACAAAGTAATCGTACGTATTTTTACATCACGTCACGCCCAATTGGCGACTGTTTGTTTTGTAGCCGAGGGCTCTACATGCTTGAGCAACTGCAACGCGACTGCAACACAACATGGTTGCAGAGGGTGTTGTAGAGTGTGTTGCGAGGATGTTGCGTACCTCTCCAATAGCATAAAACTGCAGTGATACAGCCCCATACATAGGAGGGGCCTGTACTGTGCGTTGGGGGCCTGTACTGTGCGGTGCACTACTGTATGCGAGAAACAAAGTAAAGTCATTCTAATCTAGTCTAAGGGTTAAGTTTAGGCCCTCATCCAGAAGAGGTTAAGTTTAGAGTAACAGTCAGGGCTGGTAATCCAATTGATTTATTTTTAGTTACTGGCACTGGCATATGTTATGATGAATTGAAAATGAGGGACCCTGATGTAAACAAGACGAAAGTCTTTCTCTGCTCTGCATCCCCTTAACAATTGTGTGTATTGAGCTGTACTGTACTGTACCCATTCTGCAATCTGTTAATAAAGTTTCATTCATTCATTCATACTCGCATGCAGTATGAATGAAAGGCAGAGTGTCTGCAACATTATTGTTGCGTTGTCGACGTTGTGGCCCAGTCGCGTCGCAGTTGCTCGAGCATGTAGAGCCCTTGGTATTTTCACCACAGTAGAAGCTAGTCATAGATGCATGATTTTTTTTTCTTCTGTAGCCTCCGTTCGCGAAGACGCTCTCTGATTGGCTAGGCTGCGTACAGCGAAGAAGAAAATACCCTCTGACTGGTTTAGCTCCGAAGGGTCTCTTCCGCCTTGTACATATATTCTCTGCTTCGAAGTGGTTATGCTTAGGCCTAGGGATGCCCCGATCGATCGGCCGATATTCAGTATAAATATGAGATTGGTGATCGGTGATAATGCTTTATTTTCGCCGATCGTCGAAACCGATCGAAAAACTTGATCCAATTCTTAGCGGAGATCTCACTCGCTGAGTTTTCTCTCAGACACACAGCTGCCTGCAGCGTACGGCCCCTCCTTCTCCCCAGCCCCTCCTGCACCCGTGTCAACAAGAGGCTCCTAATGCCTCGCAGTCTGCTATAGTCTGGTGCATGCAACGTGAGCTAACGTTGGCTACCTACCGAGCTAACGTTACTGTTTAAACTAAATGACCCAGTGACTACATGAGGCATTGTCTAACGTTATCTAGCTGGCTAGCTACTGATAGCTGCTGATATCAACAAATGCTCCAGCAATAGTCGAGTGCATGATACCTCCGTTGACTCGGTAGCTCACGTTAGCTCACGTTAGCTCTAAACTAAATAGTTCACTGAGGCGTTGTCTTAACGTTATCTAGCCGGCTAGCAGTAGCTACAGATAGCTCCTGATATCAATGTCTTATAACATTGATTCGATGCGTATTCGAGCTGAGGGCACGCTGAATGTGATTTATACCAATAGGGTCCAGCTGCAGCGCCGGAGAATCATGGCTGTAGCTGGAGGCTACTCGAGTACACACAGACAGTGGAGCTGTTTGCAGATAGCGAGCATTTTGACTTGTTGCGCGTGGTGGCGATGTCTCGCAGATAATACAAGTACAAGTCTAATTATATAATATATATATTTTATAAAAAAAATTATATAAAATAAATTTTAATTTATATTTTTTTAATCAAAAACGATCGGTATCGGGGAGCTCCAGTAGCTCACCACGTACCGCAAGTGCTATTTCAGCGCCGTGGACAACCGCGCTCGCGCGGATCTGGGGCTTGAGCGCGTTCGAATCCCGGACGGCAGCCGTGCCTTTCCCAGAGTGTCTACCCCCCCCCCCATCTGAACCCTTTCAGCCTGCTTCTGTCGGTCGAACTTGACCAAGTATGAATGAGAAGAAAAAGCGATAAACGCTAAAAGAACCAGGTGACTGGTCAAAGTTTAAAAAAAAAAAAACGATCGGTATCGGATCGGTATCGGCCGATATGGCTCAAGACGATCGGTGATCGGTATCGGTGGCAAAAAACGTGATCGGGGCATCCCTACTTAGGCCCTCTTTCGAAGTGGTTATGCGTTAGGGTTAGCCAACCGGAGAGCGTCTTTTTCTTCTTCGCTGCAATCAAAGAGCGTCTTCGCTCACAGAGGCTACGGGAAAGAATCACACGTCATAGACCACTGCACTTCCGCGTTGCATGGATGGAGCGTGTGGGGGAGGGGGAAAGGGGGCGCGGGGTCAAATTAATGTATGTTGAATTGTTGATTAGACTAGAGCCGTAGCTACAACCACTTACATCAAGGCTCTAATCAACATTAGTTCATAAAAGATAGCTACAACCACTTACACAAAGGCTCTAATCTAAATTCATTCATTGGACTCCCCCCCTCCCCCTCCCTAAGCTTCCGCCTCAAAACCCCGGAAGTGTTGCGGTGTCTCTGCCCACTTGTGGCTCCGGATAAGAGACTGTTGCTAGGTCTCCATGAATACCGTTAGATTACAACGTACTGAACGTAGAGCCACAACGATATTGTGTTCACGTTACATTCTCACCTAAAAGTTACACCGTCATTGTAGCGCCTTCACACAACTATACAAAACTACCTACAAACAAAACACGGGTTTATTCGGTCGAACATGGGGATTTCAAAGATAGATAAAAAAAACGATGAATCATCGCCGGGCTTGTTGTAAAAAAAGAGTCTTTCAAATGATTTAAAATAATCACCAATAAATCAACTAATTCAAAAACGTCGCCAGTTTAAAACGCAGACACATTATAATGGGTGTATATTGCGGATAACGGGAACTAGACTTCTATCCATCTGTGGACTACTATATCCACCACATTGGATCTATTTATTACTAAAGAGTTGCACTACATGTTGCACTACCTCATTTGTGCATTTTCTACTAGTTTGTATGTTGTTTGTTTGTATATTTGTATAGTGTTTGGTCTTTACTTTGTTTACTGTATACGGAGCACAATCGCAGGGGGGCTCCTCATAGACATAGTACAGAACCAAGCATTTCACTGCAATGTACACATAATGTACCTTATATGTGACTATTAATAAAACAATACTTGAAACTTGTTTGAGGGGAGATTATTTGGGCTTCATCGTTTGCCTGAAAAGCTCAAATCATCCCTGGAAATGTGCAACAACTCGGGCTGCGAGGATACGTTTTAATAAACGGCTCGTTTCACATTTACATGACTTCACACAAAGTGTAATTATTATTGCATCTGATAACAACGCATATAGGATGGCCTGAACACGAGGAGATCCGCACTAAACTTGAGGAGGCTCATCTCCAGAGAGAGATAGAGAGAGAGAGGGGCGACTCACCGGGAGAAGTGCTTCTTGAAGCCGCCGACAAACCTCTTCAAGGAACACAAAGTATATCCGAATCCAAAGCTCGTATTCTATCGCATCTGTCCTCTTTACCTCTCCGGGTTCAGGGCGAAATGAATTGCAACACCGGACATGGGGGGGAAACCCGCACAGAAGTCAGATCCGCCGTAAGGCGATTTGTCGACACATACAATATGGCTGTCGTGCCGAGTGGGAGCAGCCAGCAGGGCCAGGCGTGGTGCACTTCAGGAGTAGGGGTACGACTCCCCCCTCTGGCTTCAAATACATAGTATCTCTCTCTGTCTCCCTCTGTCTCTCTCTCCACCACCATACACACATTTTATTTGTATTTGTTATTATTATGATTATTATTTTATTCTAATGTCCTAATGTACAGCCTCTCCTCCCCAGCATATGTATATATATATACTCTCTGTCAGGATCTATGGGTAACAGTACTGTATATTTGCATTTCATATATGTCACAAATGTAACAGTACTATATACCTGTATGTCATGTCATGTATGTCCCTATGCCATACATGTCATGATGTCATGTATGTTGTGTATGTCATAAATGTCACTAGCTACTATGAATTGAAATAGGGGACCCTGATGTAAACAAGACAAACGTCTTTCTCTGGTCTGCATCCCCTTAACAATTGTGTGTATTGAGCCGTACTGTACCCATTCTGCAATCTGTTAAATAAAGTATTCATTCATTCATTCATTCATTCATTCATTCATTCATTCATTCATTCATTCATTCATACTCGCATGCATGGTGAAACCTATTAACCATTGGTACGGTTATCTTCATCAGTGATTCTCAAAGTGGGGCCCCTTCATTTGACTAATATTAGATACACTCTAAGTGTTGTGAAGGATCAGATTAAACCGAATATGTATATTTATTTATATATATATATTTAATTGTATTTGTATATCGTTTGATATCCCCTGTATATTCCTTGTACAATATGCATTGAATATCCCTTTAGTCTACTAAACAGCCCATAATAGTTTCATTCTACCATTGGACGAGAACCTGGCGCCAGGTTGCCATACCCCTAGGTCCAAGTTCAATCGTGCCGCCTAACATGTCGTGGCAAGCCCCGGTTCCGCGCAGGAATATGTCGGGCGAAATACGAATGGTACTATTTGTTCATAGCGCATATATATATGGCGCAAGTAAAGTAGAACTTTCTTTTAGTCCAATTCTTTACCCTCCAACAGAGTGACAGACGCAAAGCCTCCCCACGACGCACGTGCGGTGTAGTAGGGCCTACTTGGCCCCAGAATAGGCATTGAGATATCGTGTAGATTAATAGTTGAGTAGTCATAGTTTGGCACTGTACCGTCGAGTTGGACGTGTTCTATTGAGCTAGTAATAGTCTATTTATGTATGGTGCGTCGTTCGGTTAGAGTTCTAAAGTTATCAGTACCCCCATCGTTCCTGACGTTATCTGGACGCTTAACCAGGCTGGTCAGACCCCTAGTGGTGATTGCATCCGAGGAGCTCCGGGCCAAGAGCGACTGGACCTGTATATTGGATTACTCTACCCGGACGACGGCGAGCCTTCCACGGCTTGGATTATGCTTTGTGTGCTTTGATTATTCCATGGATAAAGGCCAACACTGCGGAGTGTTGGAACTACCCCCCGGAGAGGACTCCAGGTGAGACGGCGCTCGACACCAGTGAGGTCGCCTCACGTCTCTCCGTTGTGGACCGGCAGCTACCGTCCACAGAGGGTCCAGCTGTATTCGTCTGCGGTCCGAGGTTCTGTGGGCACCGTGTCCAAGACTTTGGATTCTCCCAAGACACCGTCGGCCAGATGGGATACCGCCAGCGGCTTCTCTAACCCCCCCCCTCCTACTGTCTTACAACCAGCGGGACCCCCCCCCCCCCCTTAGTGTATCCAGCTATAATCATCTAAGTACCATCGCTATCGTTTCCTAAATATTCCAGGTTGTATACTTACTCCCTGCGTAACCAGAGATTGGACATTCAATGTTGATTTACCTACGAATACTCATTTGCCATAAAAGTGCATATTTCATATTTCAAATCATAAATGTAATTAAGTGATCGTTGTATACACCTTTTGCTGTATTAAACCTTCGATTTGGTACATTTGTGTGGATTCGTTTCATCAGGTGGGAAAGTGTTCATCATACTTATATCTTGTACTGGGTGGCCAGAAGTTAAAGTACATGAGGTAGTGGTATTAAATATCATATCTAACAATACAGTCAGGGAATTGTACCCCTCAGTTACAATTGGTCCTTCGAGCCGGAGGGTAACTAGTGTAATATTAATATAGTGTTATTAATATCGAAATGGCCTATGATGAACACTCCACGAAACGATCCTCCTAACCTAGAACGCCCGCGGCGCAGACGACAGACACCTCAGTACTTAGAGGCTTACACTGTCAGTCAACTACCTAGCCTTCGACAAACGGTAAACGCGGTAAAAGTAGAAAGTAAAATTATGTCTGACCTTAACGAACAGGTTTCCCCGACCACAGAGGCCCTAGTAGGTCCTAACGTAACTGACCAAGCTCACGGTGGGGACCAGGAGGGAACTGACATGCCTTTACCCCCCGCCACTACTCAAGAAGTAGTCCCCGACCAGCCCCGGGAGGAAGACGACCCTACAGAGAGAGAACTCTGCACGGAAGAAGAGGAGGAGAGCGCCGAGGAAATAGAGCTCCAGGACTCCCCAACGAGTACCCCCAGGAGCGGCTCACGCAGGAGCGGCTCACCTCCACTACCGCCTTCCCCCAACGAAGCGGAGAGGATACTACAACAGGCGTTCCTCGTCAGCCTGACAGCCTCTACCGAACGCGATCGTCTCCAAGCACAGACGCTTAGCGAGCGCGAACAACTCCAAGCGCAACAACGGAGCGAAGAAGAGCGCATACGCCTGGAGATGAGACGCCTTCAGATGGAAGAGAATATGGCAAGAGACCGAGCAGACACCCAGCGTGCCACTGCCAGTGCCCAAAGAGACGCAGAGCGCGAACTCGCTATCATCCAGCGCGAAGCCGAGCGCGACAGGATACAAGCCGAGCGCGACAAGCTACAAGCGCAGCTAATGGAGCAGCTGATCAAAAGGACAACTCCCTCTCCCTCCGCCAGGGGTTCAAGGAACTCGTCGAGACAACAGTCAAGGGCAGCGTCACCACAACGAGCAAGCGACCCTGAACTTGACCAACAGACCGAGTCTAGACCCCCCGCAGACCCCCTTCCCAAACCGGTCCAAGCGAGACCCAGCTACAAGGAAGGAGCGGCATACACTGCGGAGAAGCTAAATAAACGATTACAGGATTTGGAGGATCTGATAGAGGAAGAAGAGGGAGAGGAGGAGAACCAAGCCCGACGACAGCACAGTACTCCACCGGACCAGGAGGTCCCATACAGTCCAGGCTATACCCCCGCGGCGCTGCGCTACAGACCCCCGACTCTATTCACGGGTGAGCACGACGCACGACCAGCCCCGAGGAACAGCACCTGGACCAGCGGGCCATGGTACCCTGCCAGTACCAGCCCACAGCGAGGCGCAAGAGGGGACTCGCCCAGGAGGTCTCTCCCCCAACGCTCGCCGATGTATCAGCCATCCACAGCGTCATACAATGCCACACCGTCATTCCCAGACTTCGCCTATGAGAGTCGAGCACAGTACACAGAGCTCCGGATGTGCTTAGAGACAATGATGGTGGATGTCGCTGATGAACGCCACAAGTATGCAATATTACTGAAGCACCTGAAAGTACCGCGAGCGCACAATATAGCGCTAGCCTATGCTACCTCTTCGACTCCATACACAGCGGCCCTTGCAGCGCTGGATCAGAGATATGGACGTACTGTATATGGGATTACGTAATCCAAGAGATAAGGCATATTGATCGCCTACCCCCAGCCACAGACAATCGCTCACTAGACGACCTGTCAATCAAAGTGCAGTCCCTGGTAGGGATGCTGGGAGCGCAACGGGAGAAGGGCATGCATGAGCTATACGCCAACTCTAACGTCGAGAGGATTTTGGAGAAGCTGCCACCCGCAAGACAGGAGCGCTTTAGGCGGCAGAGGGATTACCGGGATCCCAACGGCCCCGAGCCATCCCTCCTTGATCTAGCCGACTTCCTGGCGAGAGAAGTCAGCAGCTTACGACTGGACACCTTCGGGCGGAGCACGCCAAGCTCCAGAGAGGGACCCAGGAGAATAAATGATGGAAGAAGATCGGTGACTGTCATGCACCAATCAGAGTCAGTACCGAGCAGTAAGAGTCACAGCACCCCCTCGAGAAAAGAGAAGTGGAAGATAGCGTGTCCCTACTGTGAGAAAGAACACTGGCTGTCGCAATGTGACCTATTCACAAAGATGAATGCAGAAGAAGTGAGTCAATGGATAAAGTCCAACCGGCGCTGTTATCGATGTGCGCGGCCCCACATGGCAGCCGAATGCCGCCTAAAGAAAAGGTGCAGCCGGTGCGATGGAGCCCATCTAGATATACTACACGAAAGTAATGGAAGACGGCCTATACCTGCACCACGGAGCGGCCCCAAGGCAAGTGTCATGTACATTGACCCCGCCAGCAGCAGCGGAGCCCAAGTGCTCTTAAAGGTAGTCCGTGTGACATTGAGCTACCAAGATAAAGTCATGGACACTTACGCCGTCCTTGATGACGGGTCAGAGAAGACCCTTCTGCTCGCCTCCGCTGCGACCCAGTTGGGACTGCGGGGGAGCAAGAACGAAATGACGATTCGGACAATAAGAAGAGATTTAAAGACGATAAAGGGCGAGAATGTCTCCTTCACCATCGCAGCCAACGGGCAGCCAGAGCGACGGTACAAGATCACAAATGCTTTCACCAGCCAAGAAATAGGACTATCGCAGTACACCTACCCTGTCACCAAGTTGATGGATAAATATGTGCACCTGCGCCAATTACCTATCCCGCTCATAGACGGCGCTACCCCGACCCTGTTGATAGGCTCCGACCATGCAGAACTCATAGTCCCGATTGACCGGGTCCATACAGGCCCCCGAGGCTGTCCTGCAGCAGTCGAGACCCGCCTAGGGTGGACCCTACAAGGCCCCCTCGCTAAATCTCTCAACCAAACAGCAGCCACTAGCTGCTTCCACTCCAGAACAACAGAAGAAGACACCACTCTCCTGCAGCATGTCGAGAGGCTATGGACCCTAGAGACAATGCCCTTTAAGAACGAAAAGAAAGATATTCGCTCTAAAGAAGACATTTACGCCATCAACCTACTCGAGCAGGGGACAAAGAGAGTCACAGTCGGCGGAGTGATGAGATACGCCACTCCACTCCTGAGGCGAGAGGGAATGCCCACCTTTCACGCAAAGAAAGACGCCACGGAGCGCTATCTACTGAACACAGAGCGGCGCCTAGCCAAAGACCCCGCTCAAGAGAGTGTGTACCGAGCTGAGATTGAGAAGCTAATCACAGCGGGACACGTAACAAAGATTGACATTAAAGAGGCCGATCAGACGACGAATCATGGTACGTGCCGCATCACAAGGTCCATCACAACGGCAAGGATCGCATTGTGTTTAACTGCAGCTACCAGATCGGATCCCAAAATCTGAATAAAGGGCTCTTGCCCGGCCCCACACTCGGCCCCTCCCTACTAGGCGTGCTACTGCGCTTCCGCCAGGACAAGGTGGCTATAAGCGGGGATATCAAAGGGATGTTCTTGCAGGTGAGACTAGTAGAGGAGGACAAGCCTCTGCTACGGTTCCTATGGAGAGAGAAGATCGGAGATGAGAACCCATCCATCTACCAGTGGGAAGTACTCCCCTTCGGAACCACATGCAGCCCGTGCTGTGCTACATTTGCACTACAGAAACACGTCACAGAGGACCCAGCAGCAGATGAAGAGGTCCAACACAGTGTGAAGAACAGTTTCTACGTGGACAACTGTTTACAAAGCGTTTCGACTCAAGAAGAAGCCGAGGCTCTCCTAATCAAGTTACGCGCCTCCCTGATCAAAGGCGGCTTTGATCTCAGGCAGTGGGCCAGCAGTGACCCGCACGTATTGCGCAGCCTCTCCTCCGCGGACAAGGCTGCCAGCAGCGAGACCTGGATGGCGACAATCCCAGGAGAAGCCCAAGAAATGACACTAGGACTAGTCTGGCGCTTCAAAACAGACTCGCTCCACTATAGACACAAACCCTTGGCTCCAGAGCAGGGAAGGTCGGCGGCGATACCGACCACCAGACGGAGTGTGTACAGAACACTCGCCAGACAATATGACCCGTTGGGATGTATTCTACCTTACACCACCAGGGCAAAGATGATTGTACGAGCACTATGGGACAAGGACCAGGGCTGGGACGACCCAATACCCGCACACCTTGCCTCAACATGGAGAGAGTGGGAGACGGAACTCCGCTCACTCCCAGGTGTCAATATACGCCGCAGCTACTTCCCATCCACAGTGAGGCCAGAGACATGCGAGATTGAGCTACACGTCTTCAGCGACGCCTCCGAAGTAGCCTACGGATCGGTGGCCTACTTGCGTGCCCAAGAGATGGGAGGAAAGATACACACTGCTTTCATCCTGGCCCGCTCAAGAATAGCCCCACGTAAGCAACAATCTATCCCACGTCTAGAGCTCTGCGCAGCCCTCGCAGGAGCGCATCTAGCCACGTTAATCCAACGTGAACTCACCATTCCGGTGCATAGAACAATCTTGTGGTCAGATTCCACGACAGTACTCACATGGATCAAGTCTGATTCATGCAGATACAAAGTCTTCGTGGGAGTCAGAGTCACCGAGATTCAAGAGTTAACAGAAGAAGCAAGCTGGCGGTATGTGGACACCAAACACAACCCAGCTGACGTCATCACCCAGGGAATGTCTCTGGATGACCTAACCCGTCGCAACATCTACAGTGACGGACCAGCATTCCTCAAGCTCCCGGAAGGAGATTGGCCTACGCCCACCCCGAGGGAAGCAAGTAACGAGGAGGCTGAGAACAAGAAACCTATGTTCTGTGGACTGAGCACAATCGCCTCCACAGACCCCAACATAGATGACTGCATTACCCTAGAGAGTGCGCAGCAAAGAACATTCCTGCGGCACCACCCAGAGATTCAGTCCACCACTGACATGTCAGCAGCTGACTACGAAGAAGCAGAACTTCTTCTACTACAACGAGCCCAGAGAGACTCGTTCCCCGATGAGCTAGACTGTCTACAGGGAGGAAACCCCGTCCCATCAGACAGCAGACTGATTCACCTGGCACCAGAGAGTGACGCCCATAATCTCATCAGAGTGGGTGGTCGCCTGCGGAGAGCCCCCGATCTACCAGATGACATTAAGCACCCGATCGTCTTGAACAGCCGACACAAGGTCACAGAGCTGATCATAAAGAAATACGACGAGGATGTACACCACGCAGGAGCAGAGAGAGTCTTCGCGGAGATCAGACGTCGTTATTGGATATTGCAAGGGAGAGAAGCAGTACGGCGCTTCCAGCGAACCTGTCTAGACTGCCGTAAGTGGCGCGCGCAGCCCAGCATACCACGGATGGCTGACTTACCCCCCTGTCGCCTCCGAATCGGCGACAAGCCATTCCACTCCACAGGCATGGACTGCTTTGGCCCGTTGTATATAAAGAGAGGAAGAGGCACCGAGAAGCGGTGGGGTATTGTATTCAAATGCATGACCACCAGAGCGATACATATCGAGCTCCTTCCGACCATGAGCACAGACTCATTCCTTATGGCCTTCCGGAGATTCGCATCACGGAAAGGAAAACCGTCTACATTGTTGTCTGATCACGGGACCAACTTCAAAGGCGGAGAAAGAGAGCTGAGAGAGAGCTTCCAAGCTATGGGCCCAGAACTTAAGACCCACCTCGCTCCAGCCCAGATTGACTTCCAGTTTAATCCCCCGAACGCACCCCACTTCGGTGGAACCTGGGAAAGAGAAGTACGTTCTATAAAGACAGCCCTGTACGCCGTACTCGGAGCCCAGGCTGTGGCGGAGGAAGTCCTAATGACAGTCCTCACGGAGATCGAGGGAGTATTGAACTCAAAGCCCCTCGGTTACGTCTCCAGTGATGTAGCAGATGTCGACCCAGTCACCCCCAACACACTCCTAATGGGGCGGCTGGACCCCGCGCTACCCCAGACAATGTACAGGCCCGAAGAAGCGAACGGCCGAAGAATGTGGAGGTACAGCCAAGTACTAGCTGACAAGTTTTGGAGCAGCTTCCTACTTCACTACCTACCGTCTCTACAGACCCGCCAGAAGTGGGTAAAAGAGAGAGACAATTTGACAGAAGGAACAGTCGTCATGATTATTGACCAGTCACTACCCAGAGCTATGTGGCCGGCTGGCCGCGTAAGCAAAGTGATCACCGGTGCCGATGGCAAGGTCCGAGCAGCTGAAGTACTCGTCCAAGGGCGCACCTACACACGTCCCGTGGCGAGGCTCATAGAACTGCCCCGACTCCCAGATACTATCGATGATGACCATGACCCCATGACTTTGTGAGTTGACTGACCCTTACAGCGGACCTTGAGTGGTAGACAGTGCGGTTAATCTGTCTCTGCTTAGCTAATTAGGTGGGACAAATTAGGGGGCGGCTGTTGTGAAGGATCAGATTATACCGAATATGTATATTTATTTATATATATATATTTAATTGTATTTGTATATCGTTTGATATCCCCTGTATATTCCTTGTACAATATGCATTGAATATCCCTTTAGTCTACTAAACAGCCCATAATAGTTTCATTCTACCATTGGACGAGAACCTGGCGCCAGGTTGCCATACCCCTAGGTCCAAGTTCAATCGTGCCGCCTAACATGTCGTGGCAAGCCCCGGTTCCGCGCAGGAATATGTCGGGCGAAATACGAATGGTACTATTTGTTCATAGCGCATATATATATGGCGCAAGTAAAGTAGAACTTTCTTTTAGTCCAATTCTTTACTCTCCAACAGAGTGACAGACGCAAAGCCTCCCCACGACGCACGTGCGGTGTAGTAGGGCCTACTTGGCCCCAGAATAGGCATTGAGATATCGTGTAGATTAATAGTTGAGTAGTCATAGTTTGGCACTGTACCGTCGAGTTGGACGTGTTCTATTGAGCTAGTAATAGTCTATTTATGTATGGTGCGTCGTTCGGTTAGAGTTCTAAAGTTATCAGTACCCCCATCGTTCCTGACGTTATCTGGACGCTTAACCAGGCTGGTCAGACCCCTAGTGGTGATTGCATCCGAGGAGCTCCGGGCCAAGAGCGACTGGACCTGTATATTGGATTACTCTACCCGGACGACGGCGAGCCTTCCACGGCTTGGATTATGCTTTGTGTGCTTTGATTATTCCATGGATAAAGGCCAACACTGCGGAGTGTTGGAACTACCCCCCGGAGAGGACTCCAGGTGAGACGGCGCTCGACACCAGTGAGGTCGCCTCACGTCTCTCCGTTGTGGACCGGCAGCTACCGTCCACAGAGGGTCCAGCTGTATTCGTCTGCGGTCCGAGGTTCTGTGGGCACCGTGTCCAAGACTTTGGATTCTCCCAAGACACCGTCGGCCAGATGGGATACCGCCAGCGGCTTCTCTAACCCCCCCCCCCTCCTACTGTCTTACAACCAGCGGGACCCCCCCCCCCCTTAGTGTATCCAGCTATAATCATCTAAGTACCATCGCTATCGTTTCCTAAATATTCCAGGTTGTATACTTACTCCCTGCGTAACCAGAGATTGGACATTCAATGTTGATTTACCTACGAATACTCATTTGCCATAAAAGTGCATATTTCATATTTCAAATCATAAATGTAATTAAGTGATCGTTGTATACACCTTTTGCTGTATTAAACCTTCGATTTGGTACATTTGTGTGGATTCGTTTCATCAGGTGGGAAAGTGTTCATCATACTTATATCTTGTACTGGGTGGCCAGAAGTTAAAGTACATGAGGTAGTGGTATTAAATATCATATCTAACAATACAGTCAGGGAATTGTACCCCTCAGTTACACTAAGAATGTCTTCCGTCTCTCTATATTATATATAATAAAACATATTCCCAGACGGTGGTCCCAGTGGGACAGAATCTCAAAACCAACCAGGCCTATTCTGGTCCACACAAGAAGTGGTTATGAAGCTATCACTTACTAGAGGCAGATACTGAACACATTGGTTTGCTGTGACCATTAAGTAGATTGTGCCCCAGGGTAAAGATGTTGTGTTTTTAAGATATGTCTTGAGGCTCTTTCACTGTGCAAACATCGGTTCCTCGAGGAACCCTGGTGTTCCTGGACTCCACTGTGAAAACCACAGAGGAAGAGTGCCACAGACATAGTCGGACTGCAAACTTAGGAAACATGGTACATTAGACTGAGTGTGTATACAGCCAGATGTTTGGACTGGGTCAACTCTGACCAGCCAAGCAGAGGAGCGCCTTCATTTGTAGTGTGCAACAGGCCACCCTAGTGGTCATACTTTGTCACTACACAATAGTGTCAGCCCTAGAGAGTAGACTAGGGTATATCTGCAGAGCCGCAAGCCCAACGTCTGGGCGGGGCTTCGGGGCTTATACTCTGTTTGAGGCGGGTCTTCGGGGCTTGTACTCTGTTTGACTGTGCGTGGGCGGGACGTCTGGGCTTGTACCTTGTTTTGCACTACTGCACACGCGGATGAGGGGGGGGGGGGGGCAGGGGCGGTTCTAGCATCAGACCTTTAGGGGGGCTCAGCCCCTAGAGCAGTAGCATAATTTCACTAAATTACATGGTCAGGCAAGGGAGGGTGCAGGGGATTTTTGTTTGCCAAATCAGTTGTGCAATAGTACATTTTGGTGAGTTGTTTCTATATAATTCACTTATGACATTTAGGTAACATTAATGAACAACTACAGTATTAACACAATGGGGACCGGCCACATATATATACGGGTTTCGGTGCCATGCGTTGTGGACCAGAGGCACGTATATAGCCGTGGCAAGTTGTTATTGTTTTATTCCATATTAATAACCGGGTCAAGATCCCCGACCGGCTCTGCAGATCTACCCTCGTCTGTGGAATCGAGAACATGCAATACCGGCCAGATCCTCTTAGGGGCGCCATCGCTCCACTGCAGTATGCCCTGTGAGCGAATGTAAAACATATTTTTTTCTTCCAATGGAGTATCATTGTAGCCGGATCCTGAACCAGCACAATGCACTGTGGATCACGTTTCAAATCGCAAATTTCACCATGGAATAATGGGATTTATCATCAGCCAATGGACATATCGATCTACCAGATGCCGATCGATAACGGGGAAATGCCCGGGGGTATCCGACGGGCTCACGGTAAGACCTTTTTCACCTAAATTACAGCCGGATCAGACCTTGCTGTGAGACGCAAGCAGTCGATCAGTGAATGTGGCTAGTTACACGGACACTGTATTGGTAATCAATAATACTAAACAACGTCCCCCGCCCCCCCCCCCTTTCATGCATACATGCTCTGGGACAGCACGGATCATATGCAGTTTGAGTTATTTCATTAGCATATATAAAACGGAAATGCCGTTGAATATAACGTTAGTAGCCATTAGCTCCATAACTAGCTTTCCAGAAAATATATGAGACAAAATCTGCGATAAAGCTTATATTCACGGCGCTATAAAATGACAACCTACCGATGCATTTTTTTTTCTTTAAGCCATTTTGAAGGGACGGTTTATGAACTCAATTGACAATGAGAATGGACAGATAGCAATACTATAAAGCATAGATATAGTTGTACAAAAATCCACATGTTTGTTTACATTCCCCGGTCCTCTAGCCACTAATTAGACTAAGCCCAGACAACTACAGTATGTAAGTAGTAAACCTATTATTATTATTTTTTATTCCAGTCGATCATAATGATCATGATCATATTACAGAGCGCTCACTGCGTTCGAGAGAGAGAGGGAGAGAAAGAGAGGGAGAGAGAGAGAGAGAGAGACTCACATTTTTGTGACATTACACACACTTCTGCAGTCCCTCCCGCCGTCCTCTCTCTCTCTCTCTCTCTCTCTCTCTCTCTCTCTCTCTCTCTCTCTCTCTCTCTCTCTCTCTCTCTCTCTCTCTCTCTCTCTCTCTCTATCTCTCTCCCTCTCTCTCCCTCCCTCTCCTCGCTAGTTCTCTGCCTGTCAAACCCCGTTTGAGGAAGTGTCGGGTTACACTATGCCTACGTCCCCGACACACACGCAGTCAAGTTTGTGTATGTGTGTGTCCCCGACGAGGGAGAGAGATGGCGCACACACATTACACACACTTCTGCAGTCCCTCCCGCCGTCCCTCTCTCTCTCTCTCTCTCTCTCTCTCTCTCTCTCTCTCTCTCTCTCTCTCTCTCTCTCTATCTCTCTCTCTCTCTCCCTCTCGCTCGTTCTCTGCCTGTGAAAACCCGTTTGAGGAAGTGTCGGGTTACACTGCACTACAACCATAGAGGGGGCGTTACTGCAGATCAATGCTACGTCGACGTCACAGAAACCATCAAATCAGAACAGTTTAGTTGAGTGAGGGAAGATCTCGTGAACTCGAGACTAGACTGATGAGTCAATATGGTAATTAGAGACACAGACCCATTGATACTAACCTGTATTACTATAAAACTATGCTAAACACAGAAAAAAGGCATTTATAATGCATGTCCCCTTTAAATCAACTTCCCAGCCCCCTGTCAACTGTCAAATGATGTCAACTGTCAACCTGAATTAACATTCAGTATTCAATATGGTCTGATATTAACATTCAGTATTCAATATTGTCTGATTCAATATTAACATTCAGTATTCAAGTAGAACAGCTAGCTAGCCGTTGTGGACACTCACCTTTCCACAGCAAAACGGTAGGCAAGGCACCTTGGTTGAGAAATGCAGGTTTCAGTCTATGTGTTGTAGGATACAGTCTATCTATCCTGTCTCAAGATGCACAATGAGATCTTCTTCTTCTTCTTCTTCTTCTTATTTGAATTTCCGGCAGTGTAGACGCATCGTGGCGTATTACTGCCCTCCGCAATTCTTTTTATGGGCTCCTCTTCTTCTTCTTCTTCTTCTTCTTCTTCTTCTGCTGGACCCCGTCATCCCCTACATTGTCCATTGGAATGCAGCTGATGCTGCTACTTCCTGTCTGAGCCCCCATCCGCGGGACCCTCCTTGCCCCCTGCGATCTTATTCTGGGCTGCTTTGTCCCTCTCAGCCCCCTCACCCAATTCCCTAACCACCTCCTCCCAGTCCAGACCTTCCATTCCCAGATGTTGAACCGCTATCCTAACAATCATCTTCACCATCTCTGTTTTACCCTTAGCCTCTGCCATACCATTAACTACCCCTGCCACGAAGGCCACAATACCTAATTTCTCCTCCCTTCCCCTCTCTCTATCCTCCTGCTCTACCCTCTCTGCCAAATGCCCTCCTTCAACCCCCTGCACCCTTTCTTGGCTGCCCTGTCCTACCGTGCTAACCGCCTCAGCATACGACAACTTACCCTCCCTTCTCTCTCTCCGAACCGCGACCTCCTTCTTCATCACCTCACACCCCCTAAACGCTACACTATGCTCCCCACCACAACTACAGCACATCGGCTTCACTCCCTCTCCACACTTCCCATAGTCATGTTCCCCGCCACACCTAGCGCACCTCAGCCCCTTCCTACACGTGGCAGCTATATGGCCAAACTCCTGGCACCTATAGCACCTAAGAGGATTCTGAGAGAATTGTTGAATATATATAGAACACAAAATTTGTGTTCTATATATATTCAACCATTCTAGAACATTTGAATAATATAAATAATATGTATGGTAAGGCTGTCCCCGAAGCCCGTTTTTGGGATTCAAACTTCGTCAGGGTTCTTCGAACGAACGTTCGAACCTTAGTTTTTAATAAAAAAAGCTTTGGGTAGGGCATTCCACATTGATGTGGCATATTTAGCGAAACGTGTTTAGTCCCTTGTTTGAGCCGAATCTGAGTTTAACATGATTTGTGGAGCTCCCTCTGGTGTTGTGGTCGTGGTATTCACTGACCTGATGGAAACAAGACAAACGTCTTTCTCAGGTCTGCATCCCCTTAACAATTGTATGTATTGAGCCGTACTGTATTGTACCCATTCTGCAATCTGTTAAATAAAGTTTTCATTCATTCATTCATTCACCTTTGGGAAGTATTTTGACATGTACATGGGTACCTTAGCAGAGGTGCAGTGCTCATGCCACGCGGTACCACGTCGTTCCACCACTTTTCTGAGCAGAAGCATGCGCACACACAAAAAAATGCGGTCACAACTTTCACTCGACTCGTCGTGCCGTGCGCCAAGTACCGGTACTCACCTATCACCTAGTCTTTGCATACCAATAGCATAACAAAGAACGAGAAGAGGAAAACCAAAATAAGCCCTGTACCAATTGGTGGGGGTTTGCTTGATCTGCACCTCTCACTATGTGACAAATGGTCCCGACTGGAAGGATGAGACATTTCTTAAGTGGTGCTTCAGAAGGAAACTGTCCTGTAAACTGTAAGTTACATTGTTAATTTAGTTTGTATTTACTTTTCTAGTTTAAGTCAATTCAATTAAAGAAATTGTAACTACAATTACATTTAAAACATTGTTTGTTTTTCAACCATATCTGTTGACAATATAATTTCTTTATATATTGAATGCTACATCCTGCTACCTTTTTCAGCATCTCTATTTCAACGCAATATTTACAAAAACTAAACTAAAACTAGTAATTTCCTATACAAACATGTTCCCTACTATGTATGCATAATAATCATCTGTTCTGTGCTCATGCGAGGGAACATGTATGTGCATGCACGTGGCGTCATTAAAACAGAGTACAACCACTTCTGAAATTATCACTGCACCCCTGTACCTTAGTAGTGTAGTGTATCCAGGCCCATTGCAAGTTGCTGTACTCTGTCGTCTACTCTAAGCCATCCTAGGTTGTCAAAGTGGGCAGGGGTGAGGTGGGTTCTAGGAGTAAGGTCAAGTAGTAGTCTGACCAGTTTGTTTTGTGATGTTTGTAATCTTGTTTTTAGCGCCTTTGAAGTGCTTTGGTACCATGAGGTGCAAGTATAGTCGTAGTACCCTTGAATGAGGGGTATTCTTGTTTTTTTTTTTTTTTACTTTGACCAGTCACCTGGTTCTTTTAGCGTTTATCGCTTTTTCTTCGCATTCATACTTGGTCAAGTTCGACCGACAGAAGCAGGCTGAAAGGGTTCAGATGGGGGGGTAGACACTCTGGGAAAGGCACGGCTGCCGTCCGGGATTCGAACGCGCTCAGCCCCAGATCCGCGCGAGCGCGGTTGTCCACGGCGCTGAAATAGCACTCGCGGTACGTGGTGAGCTACTGGAGCTCCCCTAGGGTATTCTTGTTTACCAGTGAGGAGATCCGGTACAAGAATCTAGTTTGTTGGTTGACTTTTTTTGATTACATTGGATGCCATTTTGTCACAGGAAAGATTTGCCTCTAGGATGGAACCTAGGTATGTAATATTATCTTTCCTTGTGACAATATTGTCACCCACTGTAACTGAGAAGCCGTCGGTCTTGCTGAGTTTGTTATTTGATCTGAAGATAATGGACTGTTTTACCCAGGTGTAGTGATAGTTTGTTATCAGCGAGCCAGGTGCAGATTCTGCCGAGTTCTGAGCTGAGGGTTTTTTCAACCTGTAACTTGTTCTGAACCAGCTCAGTGGCCTCGTGGGTAGAGTGTCCGCCCTGAGTTCGGGAGGCTGGGAGTTCAAGCCCCGGCCGAGTCATACCAAAGACTATTTAAAAATGGTACCCATAGCCTCCCTGCTTGACACTCAGCATCAAGGGTTGGTTTGGGGGGAAGTCCTTGCGACATACTAGCTTCATGTCCATGTACATCAAGCTGCCTCACGCTACGGAAACAGGAGATAGGCTCCTGCCCCATGTTGATTGATTGATTGAAAACTTTATTAACAGATTGCAGAATGGGTACAGTACAGTACAGCTCAATACATACAATTGTTAAGGGGATGCAGACCAGAGAAAGACTTTCGTCTTGTTTACATCAGGGTCCCCCATTTTCAATTCATCAAGACATTTATGACATACACACGACATACAAATATATCATAAAAGAAAATATATACATTCGAGGGGGAAGAAACTGTACATTGGAGGGGGTTGGGTGGGCGGGGGTTTGGACATTTACCGGGGCCAGTTTCTAATTGCAGCCACCTGTAGGTGCTCTTTGAGAGCGGTTTTGAAGGAGGGTAGGAATTCACATTCCTTTACGGCTGTGGGTAGGGCGTTCCACATTATTGTGGCATAATTGCGAAACGTGTTTAGTCCCTTGTTTGAGCCGAATCTGGTTGAACGTGATTTGTGGAGCTCCCTCTGGTGTTGTGGTCATGGACTTCACTGACCTTTGGGAAGTATTTCGACAGGTACATGGGTATCTTAGTGGTGTAGTGTATCTTGTAGACCAGGCCCATTCTAAGCAATCCTATGTTGTCAAAGTGGGCAGGGGTAAGGTGGGTTTTAGGAGTAAGGCCAAGCAGTAGTCTGACCAGTTTGTTTTGTGATGTTTGTAGAGTCTTTGAGGTGCTTTGGTACCATGAGGTGCAAGTAGCAGTCGTAGAACCCTTGAATGAGTGCTCCTGTTAAGAGTTAAGGTATTCTTATTTACCAGAGAGGAGATCCGGTACAACAAATCTTGTTTGTTGGTTGACTTTTTTTATTACATTGGTTGCCATTTTGTCACAGGAAAGATTTGCCTCTAGGATGGAACCCAGGTAGATAATTGAATCTCTCAGATTCAGATTCCTTTATTGTCACAGCTTTTAAAATGTACATACATTCCGAAAACGTGAGATGCTTGTTTTCCTTGGCTCCTCAACCGTAGTAGTGTGCAATACAACAAATAGACTTTAAATAATCCTATACAATATCACTTTACTATGGTACCCTATGCCATGTTGCTATCCCTATACCATCTATACTCCTATAATCTATCTATGCTATACAATCCTATGCTAAACTATATTACTATACAAGGTACAGTGAAGTTAAAGTCAAGTTTCCTTGTGACAATATTATCACCCACTGTAACAGAGAAGCCGTTGGCCTTGCCGAGTTTGCTATTTGATCCAAAGAGAATGGATTCCGTTTTACCCAGGTGTAATGATAGTTTGTTATCAGAGCTTCGACACTTAAAAAAAAAAGGGGGCTCAGCTAGCTTCGTGCCTACCTCCATCAGACTGCTGAACGCCTAGGTCTGGTGGAGGCCGGATTAAGACTCCCCTTCCACCTGATGGACGCATATAATCTGTATTATTAATATACAGAATAGCTCCATATGGATTTTAATACCATGCTTTTAAGTACTGTAGTTGGTGTTTTTTTATAGTGGTGTTTTTTTTATAGTGGCGAGTGTCTATGTATTGTGACTTTTAACCACTGCACAAATGATGTTCCGAAAGGAAAATAAAGTAGTTTGAAGTTGAAGTGAAGAATGGAAACCCTTACATTAAAAATACAACACAAAGAGTCTCATTATAAGTCAAGTGAGTGCAAAAAGACAAGATTTTCGGTAACCTTTTGCTTTTATTCATGCAAAAATATTAAACAAACATGCATCATCTCTGTTCTGTAAACAGACAATATTAACTATTGTTTCATATCATCTCTCCCCATTTCATCCATGGAGCTATTATATAACCAATCTCATCTCTCCTCCTCTCATCTCATCACATCACATCACACCACACAGTCCTAGTCCAGACATCCCATCATGGCTGAGGTGATGTCATGAGGCATCGGGAGTATTCTGCTGAAGCCGAAGGTCATGGGGCTCTCGTACTCATAGTATTTGGACCCCTTGAACACCTGTACCCCATTTGACCCACAGTGACCGGCGTCAATGGCGAAGGGCACCCTAGCTTGTCTGCCCGTGGCCCTGGTGGTGAGGTCAATGTCCAGCATCTTTGGTCCTGTTGGGATAAATATGCACACATTACTTATGTACTGAGGCAGCTGCTTTAGACAATTAGTGTGTTAAGGTTGAGGAATGCATGTGTCGAATCAACTAATTGGTTAGTTGACAAATTACCATGACTGTTAGTAGACTAAGAATGTTTAGTTAGTGTGTTTAGTTGAGGACGGATCAACCTAATGTTCCGTCTACATGCTGTGAACATATTGCACCGGTGCACTCATTCACCAGTACTACAAGTAAAGACAGAAATTCTTCGCTGACTAATACTAGTTTTAGGAGTTTTGTTGACTTAATCAACTAGAAACTGCATTCCCCACATGCAGTATAGAATAGACTTTTAATTGTCATTGCACACAAGTATACAACGAAATTTCAGGGGAGCTCCCACAGACCGTAGTACAATATATACATACAACACTGTACATATAACAGAATATTTTAAATAATAAAGTGCATGATGAGCGGTAACATAGTGGTTATCAAGTCCAGGTAAAGTGCATGGTGCACGTGAGGGGACAGTCAATAATGAGAGTTTAACAGTCCGACTGCTTGGGGGGAAAAAGCTGTTTATAAGTCTTGGAACTCTTCGCATGTATGGACCGGTATCTCCTCCCTGAGGGGAGGAGCTGAAAGATGTGATGTGCTGCTGGGTGAGACTGGTCCTTGATGGTACACATGGGAGTGGTGGAGGCAGCGGGAGGTGAAGACGGAGGCGATGTTTGGTAGAGGAGTCCCGACGATCCTGCCTGCCGCCTTCACCACCCTCTGTAGAGCCTCTTGCTCTGCCTTTGTGCAGCCGGAGAACCACACCTTTAATTTAATAGTACTTACCAGAGATGTGCTTGATTGATTGATTGATTTAAACGTTTATTAGATTGCAGAATGGGTACAGTACAGTACAGCTCAATACATACAATTGTTAAGGGGATGCAGACCAGAGAAAGACTTTCATCTCGTTTACATCAGGGTCCCCCATTTTCAATTCATCATAACATATATGACATACATGACATACAGATAGACAGCACTGCTACATCTATACATTTATGACATATCAGATTTGCAAATACAGTACCGTTTGTGATACAAAAAGTGTCCAGAAAAAGAGTGTATATATACATTTGACGTAGAAACTGTACATCCCATTCAGCATGGAGAAAAGCATCAACACCAACTAATGGACTAACAGGTTATGAGACCAAACCGATGACTGGACTAAGAGAGGACACTGCTCCATTAGATCACAGTGTTCACCTTGGACGATGTGGACAACGTGCTCATTGGGACAGATGAAGGCTGCGTCCACAGCTCCTTCGACACCCAGCTCCTCCTTCAGGGTTTTAGGGTAGCCCTCGATGAGAGTGAAGTGGGCCGCTGTTTTGTAGATGTAAACCATATCCCCCTGTTGGTTGAGAGGAACAGGACATCCCTTTAGCTTTGATTTCATATGTCTAGGGCCCCATGTTCACAAAGCTCTCCCAGAGTATGAGTGCTGATCTGGCGTCAGTGACCAGGAATGCTAGACTTCATTGCCTTCTTCGAACAGACTGAAGCCGACTCTAGATCAGTGGCTCTCACTTTGAGATGCTTTGTGAATATGGACCCAGGAATTCACTACTATATATATATATACTGTATATGTTTGAATGCATAATTCACCAATACTGATTTTTCACTATCCAAACCTAGAATCGGCCGAGACCAAGTACCGATCTGATCCATTATTTCTACTGATACTGGACAAAGATGATTGAGACATAATCCATTGTTCTGCATTAGAGAGATCCGACATGTGTCTATGTGCCAGAAATGTTAGGAAATTAAGTTGCTTTTCATTGATAATCCGGCTGTCACTATTGCATTTTTCGTATTGGGGGAAAATCTCCCAGAACGATACCCTGCGTCATGGGTGTCTGTGCGTGCCCCAAACATAGACTGTATAGACTACAGTGAGGATGGTGCCTGAGACTCTTAATCCTTTCACTACCAAATGGTTAACCCTTTCACTGCCACACAACAAAGGGTTAACCCTTTCACAACCACACTACGGAAGGTTAACCTTTCACTGCCACACCGTCTGTAGTGTGGTAGTGAAAGGTTAACCTTCTGTAGTGTGGTAGTGAAAGGTTAACCTTCTGTAGTGTGGTAGTGAAAGGGTTAACCTTCTGTAGTGTGGTAGTGAAAGGGTTAAGCTTCTGTAGTGTGGTAGTGAAAGGGTTAAGCTTCTGTAGTGTGGTAGTGACAGGTTAACCGTCTGTAGTGTGGTAGTGAAAGGGTTAACCTTCTGTAGTGTGGTAGTGACAGGTTAACCGTCTGTAGTGTGGTAGTGAAAGGTTAACCTTCTGTAGTGGGATAGTGAAAGGTTAACCGTCTGTAGTGTGGTAGTGAAAGGTTAACCGTCTGTAGTGTGGTAGTGAAAGGTTAACCTTCTGTAGTGTGGTAGTGAAAGGGTTCAAGCCCACCTTGATCATGTAGATCCGGTCAGTGTAGGAGAAGACCGCGTCCACCCCGCCGGCCAGCTCAGGCCAGGACCTGGCGATGGGGAAAGCGTGGATGCCGTCCCGGTGTGAGTCCAGGCGCAGGTAGACGGGACCTGAGGGGACCAGAGAGCAGAGAGCACATACAGAGAAAGAAGACATTCATGGTGAACAGGGACGTGCACAGGACTTTATAGGGGCAGGTGCGCAAAGGCAGAAAAGGGCACTATAACTGTTTGTTTTAATCGAGCGTGCGTAGCGCGCAAGCCCGATTTTTAAGGGCGGGGGGCCCCCCTTTTTATGCTTTTTGGGGGGTTTTGGTGATAACTTTATTTGTATAGCACTTTTCATACAGAGGTTGCAGTTCAAAGTGCTTCACAACAGTAAAAAAAAATACAGGCATGAGCGAGCATAGCAAGGTATGGTAAATCACAGTGTTTCACATTAGTATCTATTCAGTAATACAATTAATAAAATAGTTTAAAATTATTAAGTTTAAAAATAGTCTAAAATTTTTAAAATAGAACGGACATACAACAACAGTAAAAAATACAGGCATAAGCGAGCATAAAAATAAAAAATGTAAATAGCAAGGTTACAGTAAAAAGTGTGATAAGATTGTTCAATCAGATGAAAATGGCCCAGTTAGGAGAATCAACCTTGGTGATCAAATATTGAACTATAATAATCAGTGCAGGAGCTCACTTATCCTTGAAAGACACTTTTATCAGACACTTAAAAGGCCCATACATCTCCATAAATGTTCAGGGGGGAGGGAATAAGTGCTTACCCTACAGACCCCAAGAAGTGCTGTATATTCTGTATGGTTTAATATAAATGCATTTTTTATTCCAATCCCGATTTGTATTTGAGATTCCCCAATCCCATCGGACTTCACTTCTTCGTGTCCCTCAGTGAGTGTAATACCAGCATTCAACTGTATGCGCCACAGCGGTTTCTATCATCATCATCATCACCACCCACGCTATGCATAAAATATATAGGTCCGCGGAGAGGCACGCTGAGGAGGCTGTGCAAAACTGCAATGGAATATGGGGCATCTCTCTCTCTTTACCTAATATTTTGATTCTATCCTGACATTTCTCAGTTGGAAGGGCAGTCTATATGCGTAACGAATTTTTTTTTCTTTCTTTAATAATTTTTTTCAAAAAGGGCACTTTTTTTATGAGGCTCAAAAAGGCAGGTGCTCAAGCACCCCTTGGGCTCTATGTGTGCACGTGCCTGATGGTGAAAGTATAATCGTATAGTTATTGCGTCGTTAGCAAGATGTATGCATTCAGATCCTGGTGAAGATGTGTGAATAGGATGCAACTGTTACCTCTGAAAGCGTAGATTCTGCCCTCATCGTCGGTGGTAATGGCATCCAGGCTGACCTCACTGCATTTGGGTGGCGTGTAGCCTCCTCCATGGCCTGGAATAATTAAACAAGTGGTCTCAAATAAATTCATTTTTTTTTATCCACTTTTTCTCCCATTTTCTATATTTTCTACCATCCCAATTTCGTATCATCCAATTCAACCCTCCCCTGTCACGGACGCTGTTTCTTGCCTCCCACAAGCCGGCTGCAATGTGGACTAAGTCATACATAGCACAAGTCCCCTCCGGTACTTGAGGTAACAGCAGTCGCATCTTTTCACCTGCGCAGCTCGATCTCTCAGTGGCGAGGAGTAACGCGTGGGAGGCTCACGCTGCCCCCGACACTTCCTGATTCTACTGCGCAGGCGCACCAACCGACCTGTAGGAGTCGCTGTCCACAACGCCCGATCCCCACCCATCAGTTTCCCACCCCCTAATACGGCCAATGTGTATTAGTATGGACGGCCAGCTAAACTGAAAGCAATGTGGAGCGCTGGGCTCGAACAGGCAAGCCCAGCTTCTCCGCATTCGTGGCGAGCGCCTTGCCCACTACGCCACGTAGCCGCCCGTCTCAAATGAATTCATTCGAAAAAAAGTGTTTCCTCAAAACAATTGTTTCTCTTTAAAAAAAAAAAAGGTGCTATAGATAATGTAACTGAGGGGTACAATTCCCTGACTGTATTGTTAGATATGATACTTACTACCACTACCTCTTGTACTTTAGACTCTGGCCACCCAGTACTAGGCATAAATAATTATGGTAAACACTCCCACGTAGATGAAACGATCCAACACAAATGTACCAAGTCGAAAGTCTGCGTTTAATAATAATTAATACATAGCAAAAGGTATGTAGAGCAATCACTTAATTACATTTATGATTTGAAATAGGATGCACTTTTATGGCAAATGAGTATTCGTTGGTATATCAATAGAGAACGTCCAATCTCTGGTGGCGCAGGCGGTAAATATACAACCTGGAATATTTAAGGAATAATAGCAATGATACTTTAATGATTATAGAACTGGATACACTAGGGGGGGATTCCGGTCGCTTGTAAGACAACTGGAGAAGGGGGGGGGGGGTAGAGTCTGGCTGTATCCGTCTGGCCGAGGGTATCCTGGGAGAACCCACGGTTGTGCGGCTCGGTGCCTCAGCGATCCTCGATCCACAGATGAAAGCAGTTGGACTCTCTGTGGGCCGGCTTCCTCCGGTCCACGATGGAGAGACGTGAAGCGACCTCGTCGTGTAGAGCGTCTCCTCACCTGTCGTCCTCTCCGGGGGGGGGTTTTCCAACACACGGCAGTGTTGGTCTTTATCCATAGAATAATCACTGTATACAAAGCATAATCCGTGCCTGGGAAGGCGGGCTGTCGTCGGTAGAATAATCCGGTATGCAGGTCCACTCGCTCGTCGGCTCTGGGGCTCCTCGGGTGCAGCCTCACATGGGGTCGGCCACCCTGGATAAGCAGCCAGTTCTACCCGAAACGATGGGGGTACTGACTACGATAGTATTCTCACCGCACGAAGCACTACATATGAATAGACTATTATTAGCTTAATAGACTACGTCCAACTCGACGATATAGTGCCAAATATGACTATTCAAATATTAATATACACGATGTCTCAATACCGATGGTAGGCCGAACTTGGCCTTACTCCCACACGTGGCGTCGCGGGGAGGCTTTACGTCTGTCACTCTATTGGAGGGTAAGAAACTGGACTAAAAAGGAAGTCCTACTTTAGTAGCGCAGTATATATACGCACTATGAACAAATAGTACCATTAGTGGTGCGGTAGCCAGATTCCTACGCGGAACTAGGACTTGTTCGTACATGTTGAGCGGTACGTTTGAACTGGGTCTGGGGGGTATGGCAGCCTGGCACCAAGGTCTCGACCAATAGTAGAATGGAGACTATTATGGGATGTTCAGTAGGCTAGAATGGATATTCAATGCATATTGTACAAGGAATATACAAGGGATATCAGGGAATATTAGAGAATATACAAATACAATTAAATATATATATATATATAAATAAATATATATATTCGGTTTAATCTGGCCCTTCACAACAGATAACATTGAGCCACTAGATGTCCCACTAGAGCACCAGCATGTCAGCATGTCTCAACTAGCAGCATGTTTATCCAATCATGTGCGTTCCACGTGGGGAAGTGGGAAGTAGGGAGGGGATACACATAGAACACTAGATAGCTTACCCGCGCTGCCGGCCAATGGAGAGCGACGTCGTCGTAGGGCGGCCATCTTGCCCCAGGCAGCTCAGCTACTGATAACATTAATGTCTATGGTGCATGTACTATTTAAATAACCATAGATTGCTCAATTCTTTACCGATTTTCAAACGGGTTGGTTTGCTATAAACATCAAAGATGTAGTTATGATGTAGATCTTTTTTTTTTTAAGATGTTTAAAAAAAAAATACGTAGCCACGTTAAACCAAACAGTTTGTAAATCCGTCAATATTTCAGCGAGTTATGAGTATTTTTGTCTGTGCAGATCACTCACCCTCACTCAAGGCTGACTGGGGCAAGATGGCGGCGGTTCAGCGACGCTGGTGACTCCGCCTTAAGCTATCTAGTGTTCTATATATATATCTATGGGGATACATGCACAAAACATTTATTTTGGACCCGCCAAAATCTTTTAAATGATAAATTCATGAATAAATCATCTCTTTGGGGGAAAAGCAATACTTTTATTCTGCACCTTTCTAAAAGCTATAATGGCACTAATGAGGCAAGGATTAACAGGGTAACCTTAGGGCAACTCTGACGGGCAACTTGGCAGAAGGAATTGCCTCCGAAATGTTGCAGTAGTCACAAAGGAACATCTTGTTACCAGGAAACATTTTAATATTCCGACCCCGTGTCTCACTCTGATGCCAGTCTCTGGGAGTGTTGCCCATCAACATTGCCTAAAAGGAAAAACTGCCTTGTATCACCAAGTTGTACAACGGTGAACATATACTCAGGGTCTTTTCTAGTGATGGGAATTATGGGAGCCCGATCTTTTGGCTCTGTTCCTGTTCCAAGAGCCGTTCAAAAGAGTAGCTTATTGTTCTTTTCATTTTTAGGGCTTCATACTGGCTCAATTGGCAGAGCCAGCGGGTGGAAGTCGATGGGTGTTAATCTGGACGTTGTGGACAGCGACTCCTACAGGTCGGTTGGGGGACGCCTGCACAGCAGAGACAGGAAATAGCGGGGGTAGTGTGAGCCTCCCACACATTACACCTCGCCAATGAGAGTCCACGCTGGCAGGTGAAAAGATGTGACAGGCTGCCTCCTTGTGTACCGGAGGAGACACGTGATGCAAGGCTTCTATCCTCCCTACAACCGACCAGTGGGGGGCATATGTGAGCAACGTTCAAGACAGGGGAGAATTGGAAACACGAAATTGGGATGAGAGAAAAAAAATTTAAAAATAAGGAGAACAAGTGGTGTTGTGAAGGATCAGATTAAACCGAATATATATATTTATTTATGGATATATATTGAATAGTATTTGTATATCGTTTGATATCCCTTGTATATTCCTTGTACATATACACGGAATATTCCTTTAGTCTACTATAGCCCATAATAGTTCATTCTCTTATTGGACAAGGAACTGGCGCCAGGAGACAAGCCCCTTGGAGCCAAGTTCAATGGTACCGACGAGACATGCCCTGACTAGCCCCGGCTCTGCGCTACGGCTACCGAAAAGAGAGTGGCACTATTTGTTCACTGTGCATATAAATATGGCGCAAGAAATGTAGACTCTCTTATCCCTTCGTCTTCTACCCAACTAAGTAACAGAACGTGAAGCCTCACCCCACGATACCGCGTGCGGTGTAGTATGGCCTGTTTGGCCTTAGAATAGCATTGAGACCTCGTGCGAATTAATAGCTGAATTGTCAGAGTTTGGCACCGTATTTCTATTAAGTAATAATAGTCTATTATGTATGGTGCATCGTGCGGTTAGAGTTCTAAAGTGAGCAGCACCCCCATCGCTTCCTCGTGTTATCTAGAGTCTTAACCAGGTTGGGCAGACCACACGTGGTGCTTTCATCCGAGGAGTTCTAGGCGAGGACCGAGTGGACCTGTACATTGGATTACCTACCCGACGACTGCTGAGCCCTATGCGGCATGGAATATATATTTGCTTTGGTACTTTGATTTGTGGAGCGGATAATCGCCAACACCGGTGAGTGTTGGATCTACCCCGAAAGGAGTCAAGGTGAGACGGCGCTCAGACCAGACTGAGGTCGCCTCGCTTCTTCTTCACTGTGGAGCTACAGCTACAGCTACAGCCTACAAGAGAGCCAAAGTGTATTCATCTGTGGATCAAGATTCTACTGCACTGTCTTCTGTACGTGAAGTCTCCCTAGACATCGTTGACCAGACGGGATACTGCCGACGGCTCTCCTACCCCCCCTACCGGCTTACGACCGGGAGGACCCCTACAGTATATCCAGCTATAATCATTAAGTGTGCCATCGTTATAATTCCCTAAGAGCCAGGTTGTATACTTGCTTCCTGCGTAACCAGAGATTGGACATTCAGTGTTGATTTGCCTACGAGTACTCATTTGCCTTACAAGAGCATTCAAATCATAAATGTAATAGTAACTATTATATGTACCCGTTGCTATATATTAAATATTTGATTATTACCTTTGTGTGGACCTGGTTTCATGGTGGGAAAGTGTTCATCATATTTAGATATTGTGTACTGTATGGCCAGTAGTTAAAGTACATAAAGCGGTAGTGGTTTAATGATACCATACTTATCAATACAGTCAGGGAATTGTACCCCTCAGTTACAATTGGTCCTTCGAGCCGGAGGGTAATTAGTGTAATATTAATATAGTGGTATTAATATTGAAATGGCCTATGATGAACACTCCACGAAACGGTCCTCCTAAAGTAGAACGCCCGCAGCGTAGACGACAGCCACCTCAGTACTTAGAGGATTACGCTGCCAGTATACTACCTAGCCTTCTACAAACGGTAAACGCGGTAAAAGTAGAAAGTAAAATTATGTCCGACCCTATCAACCAGGATACCCCGACCACAGAGGCCCTAGTGGGTTCTAATGTAACTGACCAAGCTCACGGTGGGGACCAGGAGGGAACTGACACGACTTTACCCCCCGCCAAGACCGAAGAAGTAGTCCCCCCAGAGCTCCGGGAGGAAGACAACCCTCCAGAGATGGAACTCTGCACGGAACAAGATGAGGAGAGCGCCGAGGAGATAGAGCTCCAGGACTCCCCGCAGGGGAACGCATCCCCAACGGGTACAGCCAGGAGCGGCTCACCTCTACAAGCGTCTTCCCCCAGCGAGGCGGAGAGGATGCTGTCACAGGCGTTCCTCGCCAGCCTGACAGCCTCTACCGAACGCGATCGACTTCAGGGTGAACGCGATCGACTTCAGGGTGAACGCGATCGACTCCAAGCACAGACGCTTAGCGAGCGCGAACAACTCCAAGCGCAGCAACGGAGCGAAGAAGAGCACATACGTCTGGAGCTGAGACGCCTTCAGACGGAAGAGAATATGGCAAGAGACCGGGCCGACACCCAGCGTGCCGCTGCCGGTGCCCAAAGAGAAGCAGATCTCACCAAGCGCGAAGCCGAGCGCGACAGACTACAAGCCGAGCGCGACAGACTACAAGCGCAGCTAATGGAGCAGCTGATCACCAGGGCAACACCCCCTCCCTCCACAAGGGGTTCCAGGGCCTCGTCAAGACACGTGTCAAGGGCACCCCCCCCTGACCGAGCAGGCGACCTTGAACTCGACCACCCGAGAGAGCCTACACCCCCCTCCGAACTCCTTCCCCGACCGGTCCAAGTGAGACCCAGCTACATGGAAGGAACGGCGGACACCGCGGAGAGGCTAAATAGACGACTACAGGATCTAGATGACCTGGCAGAAGAAGAAGAGGGAGAAGAGGAGAGTCAATCCCGACAGCAGCACATTACTCCACAGGACCAGGAGGTCCAGTACCGCCCAGGCTATACCCCCGCGGCTCTGCGCTACAGACCCCCGACTCGATTCACGGGTGAGCATGACGCACGACCAGTCCCGAGGAATAGCACCTGGACCAGCGGGCCATGGTACCCTGCCAGTACCAGCCCACCGAGAGGCGTAAGAAGAGACTCGCCCAGGAGGCCTCTCTTCCAATGCTCACCGATGTGCCAGCCATCCACGGCGTCATACATTGGCACACCGACGTTTCCAGACTTCACCCATGAGAACCGAGCACAGTACACGGAGCTACGGATGTGCTTAGAGACAATGATGGTGGATGTAGCTGATGAACGCCACAAGTATGCGATCCTATTGAAGCACCTGAAAGTGCCCAGAGCGCACAACATAGCGCTGGCCTATGCCACCTCTACTACCCCATACACAGCGGCTCTAGCAGCACTAGACCAAAGATATGGACGTATATGGGATTACGTAATACAAGAGATAAGGCATATTGACCGCCTACCCCCAGCAACAGACAATCGCTCACTAGACGACCTGTCTATCAAAGTACAATCCCTGGTAGGGATGCTGGGGGCGCAACGAGAAAAGGGTATGCACGAACTATACGCAAACTCGAACGTCGAGAGGATTTTAGAGAAGCTGCCGCCCGCCCGACAGGAGCGCTTCAGGCGGCAAAGAGACCACCGTGATCCTAACGGTCCCGAGCCATCCCTCCTAGACCTAGCCGACTTCCTGGCGAGAGAAGTCAGCAGCCTACGGCTGGATACGTTCGTGCGGAGCACACCAAGCTCCAGAGAGGGACCTAGGAGAGTAAACGATGGCCGAAGATCGGTGACTGTCATGCACCAATCAGAATCAGTACCGAGCAGCAAGAACCACAGTACCCCCTCGATGAAAGAGAAGTGGAAGATGGTGTGCCCGTACTGCGAGAAGGAACACTGGTTGTCACAATGTGACCAGTTCAAGAAGATGACCGCTGAAGAAGTGAGTCACTGGATAAAGTCCAACAGGCGCTGTTACCGATGTGCGCGCAGTCACATGGCAGCCGAGTGCCGCCTCAAGAAGAGGTGTAGTAGGTGTGACGGAGCCCACCTAGATGTCCTACACGACAGTAACAAAAGAAAGCCTGCACCATCCAGCAGCACAAAGGCAAGTGTTATGTACATTGACCCCGCTAGCAGCAGCGGCGCCCAGGTGCTCTTAAAGGTGGTCCGTGTAACACTGAGTTACCAAGATAAGGTCATGGACACTTACGCCGTCCTTGATGACGGGTCAGAGAAGACCCTTCTCCTCGCGTCCGCTGCGGCCCAGCTGGGGCTACGGGGGAGCGAGAACCAGATGACGATTCGGACAATAAGAAGAGATCTAAAGACGATAAAGGGCGAGAATGTCTCCTTCACTATCGCAGCCAGCGGGCAGCCCGAGAGACGGTATAGGATTACTAATGCTTTCACCAGCCAAGAAATAGGACTATCGCAGTACACCTACCCCATCGCCAAGCTGATGGATAAATATGTGCACCTGCGTCAACTCCCTATCCCGCTCATAGACGGTGCCACCCCGACCCTGCTGAGGCTCCGACCATGCAGACCTCATAGTCCCGATAGACCGGGTCCATACAGGACCCAGAGGTTGCCCTGCAGCAGTCGAGACCCGCCTAGGATGGACATTACAAGGCCCCCTCGCCAAGTCTCTTAACCGAACAGCAGCCACTAGCTGCCTCCACTCCAGAGCGACGGAAGGAGACACCACACTCCTGCAGCATGTCGAGAGGCTATGGACACTAGAGACAATGCCCTTTAAGAACGAAAAGAAAGACATTCGTTCTAAGGAAGATATCTACGCTATAGCCCTCCTCGAGCACGGGACAAAGAGAGTCAACGTCAACGGAGTGATGAGATACGCAACTCCACTCCTGAGGCGAGAGGGAATGCCCACCTTTCACGCCACAAAAGAGGCGACGGAGCGGTATCTATTGAACACAGAGCGGCGCCTAGCCAAAGACCCCGCTCAAGAAGCTGTGTACCGCGTTGAGATTAACAAACTAATCACAGCGGGACACATAAAGAAAATTGACATTAAAGAGGCCGATCAGACGACCGAATCATGGTACGTGCCGCACCACAAGGTCCACCACAACGGCAAGGATCGCATTGTGTTTAACTGCAGCTACCAGATCGGATCACAAAATCTGAATAAAGAACTCTTGGCCGGCCCAACACTCGGCCCCTCTCTACTAGGCGTGCTACTACGCTTCCGCCAGGACAAGGTGGCTATCAGCGGCGACATCAAAGGGATGTTCCTGCAGGTGAGACTAGTGGAGGAGGACAAGCCCCTGCTGCGGTTCCTATGGAGAGAGAGGATCGGAGATGAGCACCCAGCCATCTATCAATGGGAAGTCCTCCCTTTCGGAACCACATGCAGCCCATGCTGTGCTACGTTTGCACTACAAAAACACGTCGCAGAGGACCCAGCAGCAGATGAAGAGGTCCAACAAAGTGTGACAAATTGTTTCTACGTGGACAACTGTTTACAAAGCGTCTCGACGCCAGAAGAAGCCAAGGCTCTCCTACTCAAGCTCCGCGCCTCCCTGATCAAAGGCGGCTTTGATCTCAGGCAGTGGGCCAGCAGCGACCCGCAAGTACTGCGCAGCCTCTCCCCCGATGACAAGGCCGCGAGCAGCGACACCTGGATGGCGACCATCCCAGGAGAAGCCCAAGAAATGACACTAGGACTAGTCTGGCGCTTCAAAACAGACTCGCTCCATTATAGACACAAACCCCTGATCAAGGAGCAGGGAAGGTCGACGGCAATACCGACCACCAGACGGAGTGTATACAGAACACTCGCCAGACAATATGACCCGTTGGGATGTATTCTACCTTACACCACCAGGGCAAAGATGATTGTAAGAGCGCTATGGGACAAAGACCAGGGCTGGGACGATCCCATACCCGAGCACCTTGCATCCACATGGAGAGAGTGGGAGACGGAACTCCGCTCACTCCCAGGTGTTAATATACGCCGCAGCTACTTCCCACCCACAGTGAGGCCAGAGACATGCAAGATCGACCTGCACGTATTCAGCGACGCCTCCGAAGTAGCCTACGGTTCGGTGGCTTACTTGCGTGCCCGAGAGGAGGGAGGAGAAATACATACTGCTTTCATCCTGGCTCGCTCAAGAATAGCCCCACGCAAGCAACAATCTATCCCGCGTCTAGAGCTCTGCGCAGCCCTAGCAGGAGCGCAGCTCGCCACGTTAATCCAACGTGAACTCACCATCCCGGTGCAAAGAACAATCTTGTGGTCAGACTCCACGACCGTACTCACATGGATCCGGTCTGATTCGTGCAGATACAAGGTCTTCGTGGGAGTCAGAGTCACCGAGATTCAAGAGTTAACAGAGGTAGCGAGCTGGAGGTATGTGGACACCAAACACAACCCAGCTGACGTCATCACCCGGGGAATGTCCCTGGATGACCTCACTCGTCACAACCTCTACAGTAACGGGCCAGAGTTCCTCAAGCTCCCGGAAGAAGGGTGGCCTACACCCACCCCACGGGAGGCGAGTAAAGAGGAGGCAGAGAACAAGAAACCTATGTTCTGTGGGTTGACACACACACACTCGTCCCCACAGACCCCGGTCTAGACGATTGCCTCACCCTACAGAGTGCGCAACTAAAGACATTTCTGTGGCACCACCCAGAGGTTCAGCCCACAACTGACATTTCAGCAGCTGACTACGAAGAAGCAGAACTTCTTCTACTCCAACGAGCCCAGAGAGACTCGTTCCCCGATGAGCTAGCCTGTCTACAGGGAGCAAAGCCCGTCCCATCAGACAGCAGACTGCTCCACCTGGCACCCGAGAGTGACGCCCATAGTCTCATCAGAGTGGGTGGTCGTCTGCGGAGAGCCCCAGACTTACCGGATGACGTCAAGTACCCGATAGTCTTGAACAGCCGACACAAGGTCACGGAGCTGATCATAAAGAAATACGACGAGGATGTGCACCACGCAGGGGCAGAGAGAGTCTTCGCGGAGATCAGACGTCGTTATTGGATACTGCAAGGGAGAGAAGCAGTGCGGCGCTTCCAGCGAACCTGTCTAGACTGCCGTAAGTGGCGCGCGCAGCCCAGTATACCCCGGATGGCTGACCTACCTCCCTGTCGCCTCCGACTCGGCGACAAGCCTTTTCACTCCACCGGTATGGACTGTTTCGGCCCGCTGTATATAAAGAGAGGAAGAGGAACCGAGAAGCGGTGGGGTATTGTATTCAAATGCATGACCACCAGAGCGATACATATCGAACTCCTCCCAACCATGAGCACAGACTCATTCCTTATGGCCTTCCGCAGATTCACATCACGGAAAGGAAAACAGTCTACATTGTTGTCTGATCACGGGACAAACTTCAAAGGCGGAGAAAGAGAGCTGAGAGAGAGCTTCCAAGCTATGGGCCCAGAACTTAAGACCCACCTCGCTCCATCCCAGATTGACTTCCAGTTTAATCCCCCGAACGCACCTCACTTCGGTGGAACCTGGGAACGAGAAGTACGTTCCATAAAGACAGCCCTGTACGCCGTGCTTGGGGCCCAGACCGTGGCGGAAGAAGTCCTAATGACAGTCCTCACGGAGATCGAGGGAGTATTGAACTCAAAGCCCCTCGGTTACGTCTCAAGTGATGTAGCAGATGTCGACCCAGTCACCCCCAACACACTCTTGATGGGGCGGCTGGACCCCGCGCTACTCCAGACAATGTACAGGCCTGAAGAAGCGAACGGCCGAAGAATGTGGAGGTACAGTCAAGTACTGGCTGACAAGTTTTGGAACAGCTTCCTACTCCACTACCTACCGTCTCTACAGACCCGCCAGAAGTGGGTAAAAGAGAGAGACAATTTGACAGAAGGAACAGTCGTCATGATTATCGACCAGTCACTACCCCGAGCTATGTGGCCGGCAGGCCGCGTAAGCAAAGTGATCACCGGTGCCGATGGAAAGGTCCGAGCAGCTGAAGTGCTCGTCCAAGGACGGACTTACACCCGACCCGTGGCGAGGCTAATAGAACTGCCAAGGCTCCCCGATACTATCAATGACGACCATGACCCTATGACTTTGTGAGTTGACTGACCCTTACAGCGGACATTGAGTAGTGGACAGTGCGGTTAATCTGTCTCTGCTTAGCTAATTAGGTGGGACTAATTAGGGGGCGGCTGTTGTGAAGGATCAGATTAAACCGAATATATATATTTATTTATGGATATATATTGAATAGTATTTGTATATCGTTTGATATCCCTTGTATATTCCTTGTACATATACACGGAATATTCCTTTAGTCTACTATAGCCCATAATAGTTCATTCTCTTATTGGACAAGGAACTGGCGCCAGGAGACAAGCCCCTTGGAGCCAAGTTCAATGGTACCGACGAGACATGCCCTGACTAGCCCCGGCTCTGCGCAGGAATACGGCTACCGAAAAGAGAGTGGCACTATTTGTTCACCGTGCATATAAATATGGCGCAAGAAATGTAGACTCTCTTATCCCTTCGTCTTCTACCCAACTAAGTAACAGAACGTGAAGCCTCACCCCACGATACCGCGTGCGGTGTAGTATGGCCTGTTTGGCCTTAGAATAGCATTGAGACCTCGTGCGAATTAATAGCTGAATTGTCAGAGTTTGGCACCGTATTTCTATTAAGTAATAATAGTCTATTATGTATGGTGCATCGTGCGGTTAGAGTTCTAAAGTGAGCAGCACCCCCATCGCTTCCTCGTGTTATCTAGAGTCTTAACCAGGTTGGGCAGACCACACGTGGTGCTTTCATCCGAGGAGTTCTAGGCGAGGACCGAGTGGACCTGTACATTGGATTACCTACCCGACGACTGCTGAGCCCTATGCGGCATGGAATATATATTTGCTTTGGTACTTTGATTTGTGGAGCGGATAATCGCCAACACCGGTGAGTGTTGGATCTACCCCGAAAGGAGTCAAGGTGAGACGGCGCTCAGACCAGACTGAGGTCGCCTCGCTTCTTCTTCACTGTGGAGCTACAGCTACAGCTACAGCCTACAAGAGAGCCAAGGTGTATTCATCTGTGGATCAAGATTCTACTGCACTGTCTTCTGTACGTGAAGTCTCCCTAGACATCGTTGACCAGACGGGATACTGCCGACGGCTCTCCTACCCCCCCTACCGGCTTACGACCGGGAGGACCCCTACAGTATATCCAGCTATAATCATTAAGTGTGCCATCGTTATAATTCCCTAAGAGCCAGGTTGTATACTTGCTTCCTGCGTAACCAGAGATTGGACATTCAGTGTTGATTTGCCTACGAGTACTCATTTGCCTTACAAGAGCATTCAAATCATAAATGTAATAGTAACTATTATATGTACCCTTTGCTATATATTAAATATTTGATTATTACCTTTGTGTGGACCTGGTTTCATGGTGGGAAAGTGTTCATCATATTTAGATATTGTGTACTGTATGGCCAGTAGTTAAAGTACATAAAGCGGTAGTGGTTTAATGATACCATACTTATCAATACAGTCAGGGAATTGTACCCCTCAGTTACAAGTGGATAATAATAATTAAAAAAAAACGGATAGTTCGTGAACGTCACATCACTAGTCATGCTACACTCACCAAAGCCTGGGCAGCTCATGAAGTAATTCCTGGCATCTTTCGGGTACTGGCCAACCACTTCCCCGGTCAGGGGGTGGAACTTGGTGAAGTTGTGTCCATGGAAACAGTAATAGTGTTCTAACCAGCGGAAGGCAGAGGTGCAGTTGGGCAGGTGTGACCACATCTTCTTCTTCACCGTCTTGGTGTCAGTGTCATAGTTGTATACATCACTTCCTGTCGGGGGGGGAAACAGGAAGTGTGGAATGTGATACTACCGATTTTCAATTGAAGCCTGAAGAACCCATGTAAGTCGGTCCAGAAGAGTTTCAACGACAAACGGTACTTGAAAAATCGAATCATTTGGAATGTGAATGTTATTTATGTCACCGTCGACCGACGTACCGTGAAAGAACAGGACTGAGTCCGTGACACACTCTCCCTTGGGGCACTCCACAGCGGCATCCAGGTGACTGGGCACTCCTGGGAAATCCTGCTGGATCCCTTTAGGGTAGCCCTCCTCCAGGACGTGGTCATAGTAGCTGAACACCTGGTCGTCCTGTACAGCAACACGAGGAGTCATTACACATGGGCAAAACAGAGTCCATTCTCTTCGGTTCAAATAACAAACTCAGCAAGACCGACGGCTTCTCAGTTACAGTGGGTGACAATATTGTCACAAGGAAAGATGAAATTACCTACCTGGGTTCCATCCTAGAGGCTAATCTCTCCTGTGACAAAATGGCATCCAATGTAATAAAAAAAGTCAACCAACGAACTCGATTCTTGTACCGGATCTCCTCTCTGGTAAACAAGAACACCCTGAAGACTCTGGCAGGAGCACTCATTCAGGGGTACTACGACTATGCTTGCACCTCATGGTACCAAAGCACCTCAAAGGCGCTAAAAACAAAATTACAAACATCTCAAAACAAACTGGTCAGACTACTGCTTGACCGTACTCCTAGAACCCACCTCACCCCTGCCCACTTTGACAACCTAGGATGGCTTAGAGTAGACGACAGAGTACAACAACTTGCAATGGGCCTGGTCTACAAGATACACTACACGACCAAGGTACCCATGTACATGTCAAAATACTTCCCAAAGGTCAGTGAATACCACGATCACAACACCAGAGGGAGCTCCACAAATCATGTTAAACCCAGATTCGGCTCAAATAAGGGACTAAACACGTTTCGCAATTATGCCACATCAATGTGGAACGCCCTACCCAAAGCTGTAAAGGAATGTGGATCACTACCCACTTTCAAAACCTCTCTCAAGGGACACCTACGGGAGACTGCAATTCAACACTGGCCCCTGTAAATATCCTAACCCAACCCCCTCCAATGTACAGTCATTTACCTAGTATGGTTTTGTCAATAGTTCAATGTACAATTGTGTTTGTTTGTACAGTGTCTCCTCCCCCCCCCCCTCAATGTACAGTGTTACTTGTTTATACAGTGTGCCCCCCGGCCCCCCCCCCCCAACCACCTCCAATGTAAATTACCCAGTATGGTTGTCAATATCCCAATGTACCCAACCCCCCCCACCCAACCTCCTCCAATGTACAGTTTCTACGTCAAATGTATATACTCCCTTTTCTTGACTCCTTCTGTATCACAAACAGTACTGTATTTGCAAATCTGGTATGTCATAAATGTATAGATGTAGCAGTACTGACTATCTGTATGTCATGTATGTCATATATGTCTATATGAATTGAAAATGGGGGACCCTGATGGAAACAAGACAAACGTCTTTCTCAGGTCTGCATCCCCTTAACAATTGTATGTATTGAGCCGTACTGTATTGTACCCATTCTGCAATCTGTTAAATAAAGTTTTCATTCATTCATTCATTCAGTCACTCACGCCCGTTCAAACTGGAGGCATACTCCCTCAGATACAATCATTACGAACTGCTAGCCAGCTGGCCCTGACATCAGCATCCTCTCTAAACGTGGTAACTTTAACTGGGTGAATCTTTTATTCTTTCTGTATTTTTCACCCATCCCAATTTTAGTCGTTATGCCAATTCCCTTCCTGATCGTTGCGCGCATTGCCCCACTGTCGACCTGGGGAGGGTGTAGAACTACCACATGCCTCCTCCGATACATGTGGAGTCGCCAGCCGCTTCTTTTCACCCAACAGCAAGGAGTTTCACTGGGGGAACATAAGGTTCACGCTATTTCCCCCAGATCCCCTCCCTGCTGAACAGGCGCCCCGACCTACCAGTAGAAGTCGCAGTTTACAACGACCAGGACACACACCCCATTGGCTTCCCACCAACTAACACTGCCAATTGTGTTAGTAGGGACCAAGCCGGAGGTACCGCTGACAGCTGGATTAGATCCCAGAGTCTCTGCGGTGGTAGGCGAGTGCTTAGTCCACTGCTCTACCCAGCCTCTCCTCAACTGGGTGAATATTTGTATGGCAACGCAACTGATGTGGTTGCATGTACATACTTGGGCAAAAGGTGCTGATTGGAGGAGATGCTGCATAAATCAAATGCCATGTACTGAACCTTTGACTCAGAATTGTCTGTTTTACTGTTTGTTTATACTTCAGAAGTATGATATTTAGACTACTCTAGGTCCCAAAAATTAACCATGTACTTTTGTACTTAAACAATACCGTTATAATCCAATTTAAATTATGATGGTAATATGGCATTTCATAATTATTTTATTTGGTCACTAACATAATTATAATCTTTCTATGAATACCATAATATGTTATGTAAGGGATGTATGCTCACCATGCACTCATACACCGGTTGACCATATCTACATCACCTATAGGTACAAATAATTATAATAAAGAATGGTCCAGGGTGAACCCTGCTATGATGAATGGAAGGGGACGGGACACATGCCTCACTCATGTTCTGGCTTTGCCCCAAACGTAGTAGAGAGCTTCAACTAGTTTAACAGTCCCAGTATTCAGTACACACTATTCAATCAGTACTCATGCTGCTTCCTATGTTGTATTTGAAAATATACAGCTGTTGCCATGCTGACAATTTATTTTCACCTGTTCATTTTCAGTGTCGACATATGAATATACATATTGTGGCAGATATCACCCCCCGTCTCATGGATATGTGAAGGATGGGAGATATTACTGCCACGGCAGGAGTGGAAGCAATTAGGTAGCTGATTAGTACGGATAGAACACACCTGTGCATCATTCACCCACATCCCACACTACAAAAATAGAGAGTTGGGTTGAGAGGATGTGAGGTATAGAGAGAGATTGTTGTTGACGGAGTTGTGAGAGGAGAGGTGAAGGCGAGAAGGTGTTCATTGTGTACTGGACCCTAGACTGGCTGAGAAATTGTGTTCCGACCCTGGACGGGAAGACAACCCTAAGTATTGAACAAAGCCTGATACGCGTTTTGACCCTGGATGGTTTTTGGATTACCCTATTGCCCATTGGACTTGTGCTGAAACAATATAATTTATTTATTGAAATTGTGCTTGTGTGGACATTGAAATTGTTTGTTTTGGTCCGTGTCGAGCTTGAACAACACAAGGCTCGTCACAATATATATATATATGTAATATACAATACTTGAGTGTTGGGGAAGCCTAAAACTAAAAGTATGGGTTTGTTTGATTTAGTGACCAGGGCAGGCTAATCCTCACTCATTTATCTCCCAAAGCGGCATAGTGGACCTTTAACCCTCACAGGTGTACAGTCTCACATGCGAGATAGAATCTTAAGAACTGAACATTCTAATATGGTGTGACAATGGCTACTGGCCATTGTTAAAAGCTATGAGAGTTGTAGAATTCCAAGATAGAATTCAGATACCAAAAATGATATGAACCCTTTCATCTTAGTCTATATAGCTTTCAATGGCCAGTAGTGGTCAGAATATTCAGCTCCCCCAGCATTCTAATCTCACATGTGAGATTGTGTACAGTACACCCGAGAGGATTTGAAATGCGATTAGAACCTCTTTGCAGACACAGTACCAGGAAGAGGTAGATGTGGTCGTGGTCGTTGCTGTCCTTGTTGTGCGAGCGGAAGGCGGCGTCGACATGGCCGAGGTGCTGGAAGTCATCCAGCTCCTTGAAGGACTCGTTGGCGAGGTGAGCCGGCCCGCGGAAGCCCTTCCACACGTAGTCACCTTGGGCGTGTGAACAGATCAGAGCACGGTCATTTAGCAAGCATCCTAGTACGGGAGAGCTTGACTGGAGTTGCATGGTGTTATAGAAAATTATACGTTTCATCCTATTACATCATGTGCACAGCGTACTGGGCCTATTATTTCTTAGTTCTGTTTAAATACATATTCTCTGTACAGCCTTGACTAGTTAACTCAGTGTTTCTCAACGTGGGGGGAGCGCCCCCCAGGGGGGGCGCAGAGGCATGACAGGGGGGGCCTTGAGATTTATTAAAAACTAAAAAAAAAAATCTTTTTTTTTTGGATTACAGAAAATGATCACTAAAGTGCTATCTGTTGCAGCTGCACTGTTCTCCATGAAAATACCATTTCTCAAAATCTGAAAATCATTATTTAATAAAACACAGAAAAGGATCACCAAGTTACTCTGGATAAAAAAAAAACCTTTACAGACAACATTGAGACAAATCTTCCTGACACATCTCCATCCAAACTCTTGGAAGAACTCTTTGAAATCTCATCTGATACCACCTGGAGAGCTGAGTGTGGTGCTGAGTACCAAGTATCTCATCTCATGGCCCACCAAGTATCTCATGATGCAGCAGTTAAGGTGTTGATACCATTCAGCACCACATACAGTATCTGTGTGAAGCTGGCTTTTCATCCATGACAGCTCTGAAAACAAAATATAGGGCCAATTTGAAAGGTCACGATATTGGTGTTATTTCAATAAATTTAAACATGGCCCATTTCATGACTATTTTGTTGGGGCGAGGGGGGGGGGGGGGCCCAAAATATTTTGGTCCGCCAAAGGGGGGCCTGACAGAAAAAGTTTGAGAAGCACTGAGTTAACTAGTATAGAGTTTCTCAGACACTAGGGCGACAGTCTTAACAGTGTTCTTAAAACAACGACCAAGGCCCAGGACAGCTCGACTTAGATATGACATGTCCAAGAAAATCACATCTTGTTCTTTTCATATCAGTCTTGTGTGAGATGACAAAACCTGGGCCTAAACCCATCTTTGTTTTCATTTGTCATTCCCAGCTGGTGTAATTAATTGTAAGTCTGACCAAAGCTCTCTCACTTTGTGGTCAGATGCTAGTGTTTCACTCGTCTCCGATTGTAAACGGATGATACTTTTCTGTGGCCACAAATGTTCTTTTGATAACATTTTACTCATCTGAATTTCTACAGTTTCACTGTTCCTCAATATTCCACAACACACTGCAAAACTAAAATCTCCACCTGAACAAGTAACTCAATCTTGTGTCTTGAGTCTTAAACATGTTTTACGTAGTTGGTAGTGAAACTTGTTTCAAGAATGTGTGCGAAACTAATATGGAAATAAAGCAGATCATACCAATTCTTGAAACGAATGTCTTTAAAAAAAAAGGAACACGACAACATTATGTGAAATGCACTTACCGTCTTCTCCAGAGTCAGACAAGAAGATAGATACCAATGTCTGTGTTCAGTTGCAAGCTAGCCTAGCACAGCACAAATGAATGGAAGTGGATACGGATCAGCTAGCCTAGCTTAAAACTCCGGGAGAGGTATCTATCTGGTCAAATTGGTATCTATCTTCTTGTCCAAAGAATTACAAGATGCAATCATCAAATTATATCAATTATGTTTAGCAGTGTAGTTTAACTATGCCTGGGGACCCAGACCAGGATTCCTGTAAGACTCAGTCACAGGGATTCCAAGACACAAATGCAGAAATTGGATTTTTATATCTTTACACATTTCCTATACCTCTAAACAATTAAAGGGGAATGCTAGCCATTTTAAGAATTCTCATTATGTTCTTCCCGTGTCCCTGGGCAGTGAATTCAATATTAGTGAACACACGCCACTCTCTCCTCAGGCGGCTAGAAATCAGAGAGAGAACGCTCCAATCGATGATGTCTGACTTTATGAGGCCATCATAGGTTTGTGAGAGCCCTTACACCTCAATGAGGTTTATAATATGTTTGTGAGAGCCCTTACACCTCAATGAGGTTTATAATATGTTTGTGAGAGCCCTTACACCTCAATGAGGTTTTAATTCTGGTTTAGCTTCCAGCAACAATGCTAGAAAAAACGAATTTGGGTGTAAGAACATTTTATGGCCTCATAGAGTCTTCATTCATAATCTATGAAGCACCGCAGAGGGTACTTTGTCCATCTTATTACTAGCTTTAGGAGAGAGCGATACAAGAAGACGTCAATAAAATGGTTCCACACCTTTGAAGAAGTAGGTGTCTCCTTTCTCGTTGGGTGCGATGGCGTCAAACTCAATGCCGTCACAGCGGTCTGGTATGGCGAGATGGCGTTCACCGTCCTGGGCGGTGTCTAATGGGGGAAAAGTGACTCAGTGTCAGGTGTAAACGTTTAAACTTTAGAGAAAAGAGACTCATTGTAACTGCAGTGCAAATTAAAGGAACACTGCAACATTTTGGGAGATTAGCTTATCGTCTTCTCCAGAGAGAGACAAGTAGATAGATACCAGTTTCCTCTCTGTGCGTTCAGTAGAAAGCTATCTGGCTGCACGTTAGCCTAGCTTAGCACAATGAAGGAAGCGGACAGTGCCGGTTAGCCTTTGGGAGAGGTGTTAGTTGGACAATGCCTAGGCTAACCGGTCATGTGCTAAGCTAGCCTAACGTGCAGCCAGATAGCTTTCTACTGAACGCACAGAGAGGAAACTGTCTTCTTGTCTCTCTCTGGAGAAGACGGTAAGCTAATTTCCCAAAATGTTGCAGTGTTCCTTTTAAAAAGGTACTCTATGGATAACATTTAGCCACTAGATGTCACCTTAGAGCACCAGCATGTCATTCATCCAATCAGGTGCATCTCACATGGGGGGATAATAGGGAAGTAGGGATACATGCACGCAACAACATGTAAACAAAAACACACATTTTGGACCGGCACTTATTTTTTCAATGATAAATTCATTAATCAATAACTTGTCTGAAAAGCAATACTTTTATTCCGCAAAAGTATTTCTAAAAGCTTGTGGATGTATTATTGTTTTATGCATGTATTAAGAATGCATTCTCAGTTGCACAGACACTGTAGAGGTAAGACAAACAATGGATAGTGATCTATTATTTTATTGATCTATTATTTTATTGATCCATTATTTTATTGATCCATTATTTTATTGATCTATTATTCTATTGTGTAGTGGTGATTGCTCTTCGGTGGTGTGTTGTTTGCTGCTTAGCAGTGCAGTGGTAATTTCTAAATCAATCACTTTAGCGAAGAAGGTTCAGTGAAGAAGCAGGCTTTAAGGATTCAGTCCAATGAAAATCGTGTTTTTCAATCTGGTTGCATTTCTTCTTTTTTTACAGAAGGTGATGTAAAATTACCCAAAATGTTAGAGCTGTTGTTGTGAATGTCTATCCCCCTGGATAACAACAGAATCAAACCATTTCAGATATCACATCTTCTTCCCTGAAGAGATTGCATAATCTGTTTGGTTACCCTGATTGGCTCATCAGTCAGTCTGTCAGTTGTCATTATAAATCATATCAGCGAGCTACCCCACAAACAAGTAATGAAACTAGTTTCCTACAATTTAGTTAATTTAAATTGTAACACTAACAAAACACATCTGAAGCGGAGGAAATTTGCATTCCATAATAAGCTTTTTTCTGACTGAATTAACTCAGTCACTGAATATAAATATCTTGGTGTGGCTAAATGAGAAATGTATATTTAAATTCCATGCGGACAACCTTGCCTCCAAGTTGCGACAGAAAATTGGCTTCTATACAGAAACAGAACCAGCTTCCCTTTGATTAGTAGGAAGAGAGTTGTTGAAGCAGTTTTCTTGTCAGTCCTGGACTATGGTGATATAATTTATAGGCATGCTGCGGCCTCGACCCTTAAATCCCTGGACTCTGTCTATCACTCTGCCCTGCCCTCAGATTAATCACTAATGATAGATACAACACTCACCGTGTCCTTTATGAGAAGGTTGGTTGGTCCTCTCTGATGGCATTTGTTCAGCCTTTATTGGTAAGCTACTTCCTTATACTACATCATTATTGGTAAGCTACTTCCTTATACTACATCATTATTGGTAAGCTACCTCCTTATACTACATACATCATTATTGGAATGGAGTTTTGGAACCTATGGAACCCGTTCTAGTGACTGGCTGGTCCTTTTAAGGTCCCCTGAGTTTGCTCTGAACAGGGGAAATCTGCATTTTACTATGATGCCCCTCCAGCTCATGGAATGAACTCCCAACAGTTCAAAGCTTGAGATTCTCCCCTCTGTTGCAGAGTTTAAAACCTTGATCTCCAACCTTTGTCAATCAAGTTGTACATGTTGTAATTGGTTTGTTATCCTTGTTGCTTTTTGCCTCATCTTGTTGTCTTATTGTTATGATCTTATATGCCTTTTTTTTGTTGCTTATTTCTGTGTGTTCACTCAATGTGACTGTAAATGAGGGAAAACCTCAGTTGCCTTTCGAGTTTAAATTAAGGTTTGAAATTAAATGAACATTAATGTACTCGTTCTTATATGCATCCAAGACTTACCTGGTCCCATTACACCCCCATCCTGCCTGTGGACGTTACAAAGAGAAGAGTATAGTTTTTTATATTACCATAGACAAAATCCTTTAGTCACTACCGAGTGAATCAATGACAGAAGCACTGAGATAGTACGATGACTTGACTTTGACCACCCTTTGTTTGGGCAATTGATCTGCCCTCGAAACTCAAACTTGCTGTGAACCAAACAAATAGAGTTATGAAACGGAAAGCCAGTGAGACATGCAGGAACTGTGCATCTTATTTCCCTCAAATAGGGAATATGGAACTATGATTGATGTGAAGCATTGTAGCATTGATTGACCTGGTCTTATACAAAGTGTGATGTCAGTGAGCCGCCACTAGGGGCAGTGTGACTAACCATGAATGAATGAATCTGGGTGAGTCACATTTAAATGATATTTTGTACAATACAAGAGAAGAACAAGGTGCTGGAAAACATATATATATATATATATATATATATATATATATATATATATATATTAATTGACTACTTTCTTTGCAAAAAATGTGACAAACAGATTCAAGGAAGTCATAAAATTGTTGATAAGATACATATGTCCCTTTTAAGTATTTACAGTGGACATACTGTGAGGAGATTAACAATCTACTACTACTATTATCACTACTAGTACTATTAATAATAATTCAGGTGTGTATGATACGACACGTGACGCGAGATAGAATTTTGACAACTGAACATTCTAATGATGATGATGTGACTGTGGCTACTGGTCATTGAAATGGAGTTCTATAACTTAGAGATAGAATTTCAACAAACTTAAATAAGAAAAAAAAATTATTACAGTAATAGAAACGTACACCCGAAAGATTTCAAATCCAATTCTACATGTACAAGTTCATCTACATGCTACTCGTTGTACTGTATAATGACAATACATTTGAATCTAATCTAATCTAGATAGATAGTGTGATGGATCACGGTTTATGTGGGTTTTATTTTAGTTTATTCTAGTGTGCTTTGGGTTCTCTGGTGAGCTGTCAATCACCTGACACCAGTTAATTGCCATGCGGCATGGGCTTGATTGCCACCTGATTGGTGTCAGGTGTGCAGGGCCTTGAAGTAGGTTTGGTTGACTGTGTTCGGATGCTTGTTCACGTCATGTTTTCCCTCAACAGTAGAGGAGTGTCCCAAGCTCATGCTTAGGGTTCTCTCTAGTACCGTTTGTTTGTTGTTGTTGTCAACCGCTATAGGCAGTGGTGGTTACTTTGGGTTTTTCCCCCCCAGTTATTTTATACTGGTGTTTTGTGTTTCCTACAGCTTTTATTTTTATTTATTTTATTCTTGCATGTCCCCCACCCTCTCTCATTGCTCAGCGATTCCAGTGGTTACCCCTCTCTGGGGTAACTTTAAGATTCCCCTTTTTGTGTGTGTCTGCATGTGTCCTACACCACCCTCAATCCTGACAAGATAGATATAGATACTTTATTCAAATAGGGTATCTCATAGCTCACACAATAGACAAATACAGACAATGACAAGTTTCTCAGTCGTTCACCAACTATGTCCGCATCATGAATTAAAAAAGTAGGTACATGATAAAAATTCAAGCACATCAGATCTACCAGTAATAATAATAATAATAATAAAAACGTGATCAATAAAACGGGTGTATACAAAAACGGTGTATAAAACGGGTGAATAAAACGAATGTAATCTACTCACGTAGGCGCAGCCTTGGAGAGTGCCAGTAGTGCCAGACACAGGCAGAGAGCAGTGGGGAGCGTGTTCATGGTGCTCTGCGGTCCAGAAAGCCCCCCTAAGAGTCAGCGGTGACCTGAGCTGAGAAAGGTACCTGTGGAAGCGCTGACCCTGCACTTTTATACTGACTGTGTGGGTGGTCTTATTACTTCTCTCTCTCTCTCTCTCTCTCTCTCTCTCTCTCTCTCTCTCTCTCTCTCTCTCTCTCTCTCTCCTGTTTATTTAGTGTGGAAAGGGTGGTGTGTTCATTTTCAATTGTTGCAAAACAGGTATTTTTTCTCGTCGTTATTTCTGATAAGATAAAAAAGAAGTAACCAAGTCTAGTTCAATGTTTGTTTGTGTGTGTGTACTGTTTATTTTGGGAGAAAGTTTGAGAAATATTTTTTCCCCCCTAAAATAAAATGCCATGCCGTAGACGGCGTAGAGGGTTAAATGCGTCATGACTCATGAGTTATACATGTTATTGAAAATACACTTCCTTCTTTGGTGCCTCAATGAATGGACTATTCATTAGATTAGAATGTGGACAAGGAAGTGTCTTTTATGGATCTCGGCTTATTAGAGATTTATTTTTTTACACATTAGCTTTCAATTAATTATTCACCCACAGGAGATTGTGATTTGTAATTTTTGACTAAACCAGTATAATCTAATGTCACGCACGTGACTACACACCCATGAAAACACGTAGCACGCACGGTCGCACGCACACACAAACACACGCATGCACCTCTCACCTTGGCATCACTCTCTCTCTCTCTGCCACTGTCCACTGTGTTGTGAAACCTCTGACTGATCTTTGTTCTGGTTTAAAGATCGTAAGGTGTTGGGGGTAGTTTCACTACATTAAACTAGTAGTTTGGCCCCCCTCTCTTGAGTGAGATCCCTTTCACCCCCACCCCTCCTACTACAATACATCATTGTTATGGTAAAGTTGGTAAATGGTTTCTTTGCAGTCAAGTCACTTCACTTTGTTATAATGTTATAACGTTGTATTACATAGTGGATGTATATTGTTATAATGTTGTCTTACATTGTGGATGTACATTGTTATAATTCTGTATTACATTGTGGATGTACATTGTTATAATGTTGTATTACATTGTGGATGTACATTGTTATAATTCTGTATTACATTGTGGATGTATATTGTTATAATGTTGTATTACATTGTGGATGTATATTGTTATAATGTTGTCTTACATTGTGGATGTATATTGTTATAATGTTGTATTACATTGTGGATGTACATTGTTATAATGTTGTCTTACATTGTGGATGTATATTGTTATAATGTTGCATTACATTGTGGATGTATATTGTTATGTTGTATTACATTGTGGATGTACATTGTTATAATGTTGTATTACATTGTGGATGTACATTGTTATAATGTTGTATTACATTGTGGATGTACATTGTTATAATGTTGTATTACATTGTGGATGTACATTGTTATAATGTTGTATTACATTGTGGATGTACATTGCATATTTGCTTGAATCTAAAATAGCATGAGCTCCTTTAGTATAACTTTACTTTAGTCTCCATGTTAATGTTAACTGTACTTTCCTTGAGGGTAACTCTGTTGTACTTTAACCTTTTCCAGTGTGAAGTAGTAATTGGTATCTTGCAAAACTATGCTTTCAGAGTAGCTTTCTCAACACTGGCTATATTGATGTATCAGTGCAAAATGTGATTTCACCAAAGAGTTCTATTATAGAACTAGAGAAAGCGACAAGTTCTATCAGATCTATTTTGTGTACTAAGTATGAGTACTTTGTCTTTGAGTACTCACCGACAACAAAAGTTCTGTAGTTAATATTGACAATTTCTGACAGCGACTTAATTCTGATTAATACTGTGTTTGAAAGCAACTCTTTACACAGACAGGAACATTTCCTTTTAAAGGAACACGCCAACTTTTGGGGAAATTTGCTTATTTGCCATCTACCCTGGAGTTAGATAAGCAGATACAGACCCTTTTCTTCTCTGTGCATGCATTCAGCTTAGGGAACAGCCGCACTGTTAGCCTAGCTTAGCGTCATTCACTGGAAGTAGGTGTGCCAGTGTAGCCTAGTTCCCAACAGTCACGAAATATACTCCAAATACAACTCCAAAACGTTCTTGTCCTGTTTTTGTGTGTGTGTGTGTGTGTGTGTGTGTGTGTGTGTGTGTGTGTGTGTGTGAAATGTATAAGCACACTGCATCTTTGAGTGTGTGCTGCTCATGTGTGTGTGTGTGTGTAGTTTGTAAGCATAGTGCATCATTGAGTGTGTGTGTGTGTGTGTGTGTGTGTGTGTGTGTGTGTGTGTGTGTGTGTGTGTGTGTGTGAGAAATGTATAAGCACACTGTATCTTTGAGCATGTGTGCGTTTGTGTTCAGTATGTAAGTGTATAAGTGTATGTGTGTGTGTAAAAAAACAAAATGTTAAAACAGTGTCTACAGTGTGTGTGTGTGTGTGTGTGTGTGTTCCCCTGGCTAAGACGCGTTCCCCTCGCTAAGAAGTGTTCCCCTAGCTAAGCTAAAAAAATTATTAGACATTTTCGTTTTCTAAGCAGATATATACTCTGAACATTCTTTTGCCACTGCTGCCTGGGCGCAGTGATTTCATCACCTCAAAAGTGGTTAGGCAAAAGAAATTTCAGAGTATATAGATGCTTAGAAAACGAAAATGTATAATAATTTTTTTCTCTCTCCACGTGGTAAATACACAGGTCACAACATGTTTACAGGAACGTTTTGGAGTTGTATTTGGAGTGTATTTCGTGACTGTTAGGAACTAGGCTACATTGGCACACCTACTTCCAGTGAATGACGCTAAGCTAGGCTAACGTGCGGCTGTTCCCTAAGCTTAATGCATGCACAGAGAAGAAAAGGGTATGTATCTGTTTGTCTAACTCCAGGGTAGATGGCAAATAAGCAAATTTCCCAAAAAGTTGGCGTGTTCCTTTAAGTTTTAATCTAATCAAATGCCAACCTAGAGAATGTCCCCAACTGACTCACTGTTGTTCAAACACACAGCAGGTGTCAGTATCGACGCACCTCCAGTAATAACCTTGACAGCAGGAAGAAGACCAGAGAGAGAGATGCCAATCCCTCTTCCAGTCTGGGAACCCAAACGGCTCTAGTTCTACAGGTAAAGGTAGATAATACCCACACGGCCACAGATGTTGTTGTTGTGCTGTGATTCCTGCTGTCCTGACATGGAACAAATTGTCTCACCACAACAATGCCTGCTTTTTTCTTTCAGTTGTTAAATGAGATTTTAAAGTTGATAACAATACCACAGAAAATTTGTGTTATACACATGTTTTTCTAATGATATGTATAGGTATTAGGGGTGTAACGGTACACAAAAACCACGGTACGGTACGCACCTCGGTTTTGAAGTCACGGTTCGGGTACAGGTTTTCGGTATAGTGGGGGAAAGTTTGGCTTTTCCATGTTCCACTCAGGGGTGATGTAGTGTGCAGTAACTAATTGTACTTGTAGGGCTGTCAACGAATATTCTATATTGAAATTAATAATCGACTTGAAAAAAAATATATATATTAGATTGTGAAAAAAACAGCCCCCGGTGGGCGGTCGTTAGTGGTTAACATACCGTTGGATTCGTTCGGTACACTACACAGCCGTTTAGTACGGTACGGTACACACTGAAGCGGTTCGGTTCAGTACGGATACGTGTACCTTTACACCCCTAATAGGTATGTTTATCCAAAATGGCCATTGGCACACTTTTTGACATGGCGGTGTGTGTTGGTGCTGAAAGAACAGCGCATGACATGGCGGTGTGTGTTGGTGTAAAAAGCAAATCCATATCTGATATGGGAAAATAAAGAACAATTGAACCTGCATGTTAAATATTCCAGTTGGTTTTTAGTGCCATGGATTGCATGGTAATATTAAGTGTGTTATCAATCTCAAATCACACAATTTTCAATTGGTTTTATTTCACATATTTCAGGAATCTTTATTTCATTCATTCATTCGTTCATTCATTCATTCATTCATCCATTCATTCATTCATTCATTCATTCATTCATTCATTCAATCTTTATTTATATTGGTGTTATGTGAGTGTACCATGGCAGGGACTGCCTTGCAGTTTGTCCTGCAGAACAAAGTTTTAAAAATAGATTAAACAAACTCTTATGATCGTATTCCATTTGAATCATTCCATTGTTATGGTAAATAGTATGTTTCATCCTATTACATCATTTGTACAGCTTACTGGGCATGTTCATAGCTCTGTTTAAATACATATTTCTCTGTACAAAGCTTCAACTAGTTTAACTAGTCAAGGCACTAGCGACAGTCTGACAGTGAACCTCTTAACCCTTTCACTGCCGCGCTGAATGAATGAATGAATGAATGAAAACTTTATTTAACAGATTGCAGAATGGGTACAATACAGTACGGCTCAATACATACAATTGTTAAGGGGATGCAGACCAGAGAAAGACGTTTGTCTTGTTTCCATCAGGGTCCCGCTACCAAACGGTTAACCCTTTTCACTGCGACAAGAAGGTTAACCCTTTCACTGCCACATGACAGCCGGTTGTGTGATAGTAAAGGGTTAACCTTCTGTCGTGTGGCAGTGAAAGGGTTAACGTGCACTGGCACGTATACGTCCTGTTTTGCACTTGCGCGCACGTCACGGCACTTTGCGAGCGTCCAGCGGCTCGGGCTGCATTTTTTGCTGAACATATAAATTACCAAAATATCTATTTGTTGCCGTTCGAACGACACCTCACTCGACCAAATCCATGCCTCGGTTCTCGAGTTACATGATGATATGTCAGAAGGTCATGTGACCAGAGACCCCAATGTCTCCCAACACCCACAGTAGTTGTTTATCCCATAGTGTGGCCTGTGTAACCTCCAGAAGCAATCCTGACGGTTCTGCTTTTGGAATTAAAGGTGCTGTAAGTGGTATTTTCTTTGTTGAAATACGTGTTAAATAGCTCTACATTCTGACAGTCATCACTGATATAGAGTGTTTGGTCAGTAACATGGGTCTCCCAGTCCCTCCGCTCTGCAGTGAACAGACATTTATTTGTCTGGTAGCCTGTTCCCACTTTATCCAACTCTAGATATTCTTACCTATTCCAAGAAATCTTGCCAAGCCAGATTTAATCGAATGCACGTGTGATTCATTGCCCTCAGAGAGATGGTCGAGCTGACATCTAGATAATTCAGAATACCAACATGTCATTGATTGAAATTCCTTTCTCATAGTGTAAAGAGTGCTTCTTTGTACGACAGCTGTTATCTCAGAAATACAACTCTTTAATTGCTCTTCCCTCCATAAACCTCTTTTGGCTACAGATTATATAATGCTATGGTGAATTTAGGTACACCTCCTTAACGGCCTTAGATATGGCCAGTACCAGATTTTTTATTCTTTTATCCAGGATAATTGTCGTATTATATCAGTATATGCTATAATGCCATGTGGTAGGCGATGTAGCATTGGTATTGTCCCCCCCCCCCCCCCCACACACACACACACACCTACACACACACACACACACACACACACACACACACT